>NC_059224.1:13354693-13662193 GCF_020615455.1 Coregonus clupeaformis | reverse complement strand
GTGTGTGCAGCTATAAGGTGCCAAGAATAAATAACCCGGCACAGAGCTTGTTCTGTTACACTGGTGTTCTGTTACGCTGGTGTTCTGTTACACTGGTGTTCTGTTACACTGGTGTTCCGTTACTCTGGTGTTCTGTTACGCTGGTGTTCCGTTTCTCTGGTGTTCTGACACACTGGTGTTCTGTTGTGGCGTAGCCTCCACACTGCCTATTAAACTGTCCCAGTCCTGTGGTGTTTGTAGCCCTTGACATTCATAACCGTATTCAGGGTGAAAATGGCAGATTTGGGCACTGATAAACGCCTAAATTGGAACGCAGTGGCTGTACAGTAACATGCTATACATGACGTCAGAGCTCATTGGCTGTACAGTAACATGCTATACATGACGTCAGAGCTCAGTGGCTGTACAGTAACATGCTATACATGACATCAGAGCTCAGTGGCTGTACAGTAACATGCTATACATGACGTCAGAGCTCAGTGGCTGTACAGTAACATGCTATACATGACGTCAGAGCTCAGTGGCTGTACAGTAACATGCTATACATGACGTCAGAGCTCTGGCTCTTGTGCTTTATACCTCTGTATGGGTTTTGACTGACAGACGTTATTAACTTTGTTTGTTGTCTGAGTGAGGGAAATGCTGTAAATTAAGAGATCTCAATGTATTGTGAAAGATGACACGTTGAGGATTATAACTAATACCGTTTTGATGTCATACAAGGAAGCCAAACACCTGTGAGTCCAAATGTGCACTTCACATTTCCATATCATCAAACTCATGTCATATAGAGTGTCATCGTTTATGATCACTCTGTTAGATGTACAGTTCCAAGATGACATGGCGTCATACCCTGGGTTGTTCTGAACATAATGTTTGTCTATTGTGAAGAAGATTCTCATGACTCCTTTCTGAATGAACTCATGACTCCTTTCTGAATGAACTCATGATTCCTTTCTGAATGAACTCATGACTCCTTTCTGAATTAACTCATGACTCCTTTCTGGATGAACTCATGACTCCTTTCTATGCTCACCAAAATGACGATCTGTTTCCCTGAGTCATATTGTGAGCGTATTTTATAACTTAACTAGTCATGTTGGCAATAGAACAGGCTTTCAAGTGATGCCCACCTGACCCAGATTGTGATTTAGAATGCAACGATTTTGGATTGCGTAAACAACAACAGTAATTGTGTTATGGCCGGTTTGCAGGGTTGTGTTCCAAACAAAACAACTACAAGTCTGCTCGCTCTAGTTCCTCAACGGCACAGCTAGGAGAGCTAAAAAAAATTTATGAAGATTCTTGATTCATAAAAGTGCATTGAAATTACTTAGGAACTGAGCACACTTTGGAGAGGTGTGTGGCCACATTGAGACACCAGTTAGACCTCTCACTCAAACCCTTTTGTCTTATGTTGCACCTAACCCATGCTTATCATGTTACTGAATGTATACAGAGTATTTTCAAGATTTCATTATGAAAAAATATGACAAAAGTACAGTAAATGTAAAATGCACATAAAATCAACCATGTAATGTTTGGATTCAGTCTTGTGTCAAGTGAACTGTTGTGTCCTCAACTTTGGTCTAATAATTTCCCCATGATCTCCAAACTGTTCCCTTTCAATTGATACCATGGTTATGCATATATAAAATATGGTTATGCATATGTAAAATATGGTTATGCATAAGTAAAAATGTATGCACGCATGACTGTAAGTCGCTTTGGATAAAAGCGTCTGCTAAATGGCATATATTATTAATATGATATATAATAATGTGCTTTTCATATTTCTTCTGTAAGAAACATTTCAATTTAGCCCTATCCATATAGGCCAATTCCCATAAGTGTAAAGGGTTAAAGGTCAGAGAGGAAGTTGAGTAGCACTTAGTGCAGGGCTGCTCAACCCTCTTCCTGGAGATCTACTGTCCTGTAGGTTTTCAATCCAACCCTCTTCCTGGAGATCTACTGTCCTGTAGGTTTTCAGTCCAACCCTCTTCCTGGAGATCTACTGTCCTGTAGGTTTTAACTCCAACCCTCTTCCTGGAGATCTACTGTCCTGTAGGTTTTCAGTCCAACCCTCTTCCTGGAGATCTACTGTCCTGTAAATTTTCAGTCCAACCCTCTTCCTGGAGATCTACTGTCCTGTAGGTTTTCAGTCCAACCCTGTTCCTGGAGATCTACTGTCCTGTAGGTTTTCAGTCCAACCCTCTTCCTGGAGATCTACTGTCCTGTAGGTTTTCAGTCCAACCCTCTTCCTGGAGATCTACTGTCCTGTAGGTTTTCAGTCCAACCCTCTTCCTGGAGATCTACTGTCCTGTAGGTTTTCAGTCCAACCCTCTTCCTGGAGATCTACTGTCCTGTAGGTTTTCAGTCCAACCCTCTTCCTGGAGATCTACTGTCCTGTAGGTTTTCAGTCCAACCTTCTTCCTGGAGATCTACTGTCCTGTAGGTTTTCAGTCCAACCCTCTTCCTGGAGAGCTACCGTCCTGTAGGTTTTCAGTCCAACCCTAATTTAGCCTATCTGGTTCAGCTAGTTAAGGTCTTGTTGAGCAGCTAATAAGTAGAATCAGGTGTGTTAAATTAGGGTTGGACTGAAAACCCACAGGATGGTAGCTCTCCAGGAAGAGGGTTGTGCAGCCCTGGCTTACTGTCACTGACAGGCATTTATTCCTCTGATACATCAGAAAGGTGCAGGCAGAGGTCTGGGCCAAAGGCCATCTTATTGACAACGATGTAGACTTATTGATTCATTACGTTTTTAGAGTCAAGGAAGACAAATTATGAGATTAGAATAGGTTAACTGTATCTTTTGTTGTTTATTTATTTATTTATTTCATGCTGTATGATGCTCTTTTGTACTGTAGGGTGCTGTATGATGCTGTTTTGTACTGTAGGGATGGTGTATGATGCTCTTTTGTACTGTAGGGATGCTGTATGATGCTGTTTTGTACTGTAGGGATGCTGTACAATGCTATTTTGTACTGTAGGGATGCTGTACGATGCTGTTTTGTGCTGTAGGGATGCTGTTTTGTAATGTAGGGTTGCTGTATGATGCTGTTTTGTATTGTAGGGATGCTGTATGATGCTGTTTTGTACTGCAGGGATGCTGTACGATGCTGTTTTGTACTGTAGGGATGCTGTATGATGCTGTTTTGTACTGTAGGGATGCTGTTTTGTATTGTAGGGATGCTGTACGATGCTGTTTTGTGCTGTAGGGATGCTGTTTTGTAATGTAGGGATGCTGTATGATGCTGTTTTGTACTGTAGGGATGCTGTACAGTGCTGTTTTGTACTGTATGGATGCTGCACGATGCTGTTTTGTGCTGTAGGGATTACTGTTGTTGTCTTGTGTTTGTATTGTTTGTCCATCAAGGACCTCGTTGGAAACAATAAAATATTCGCTTTGACGCGTTATCCCATTGGTTGTACTCAGTGCATATTTTCCCCCAAAAAAATCTATCAATCAATCATGACTGGTGATGATGATCTATGAGTGAGAATAAGAGTATCATGCTTTGTCAGGAAAAGAGGAAAAATAACACCTTCGTTATCTCGCCCTCCGACCAAGGAGCATGAACAGACGAGGGAACGAAAGACTCCTGGAGGACTTCCAATGTAATAACGGAGCACACGAAGCACACTGTCTTTACATGCAGCAATACTAGATACGTGCAACTTTCTCATGTGTTCATAATCAACAATATATTACATTATGAAATATCTGGTGGCAGCAGTGAAACCTACTACACATTAAGCTTATTTCACAGCTGACATCATCAAGACAAAACCCTAAAACAACCATTCTGAGTAACAGCGACCAAACAGAAAATGTTGTCACTCTGAGGGCCTCATTCTCATTGCGTTTCACTGAGCTAATTCCAGCACAAAGCCGTAACTGTGTGGAGAGATCGACTAAGTCTTGCCGTTTGCCTTTACGGCTGGAGAAGTGACATAACAGAGGAGGTTTTATGGAGGAATGCTTCCCCAAGCTAATGTTCCACCAGGGACAAATATATCACAGGACCTGAGTCACATTTATAGCACCCTGTGGGCACAATATGTAACAAGTCATTTCCTTTATGTCATTTATGGTTATAACTACTGCAGTACATGATGGCCTATATAATTGCCATACTATAAAGACTTCAGGTAGTGTTATCGATTCATGGGCAGTATGTTTTTGGAGAGAATATGCTTCTGGAGATTCATATGATATTATATGTGACTCAGTTAAAAATTTCACTACAGTATGATTTTTATTATTCAGTGCCCTTGCTCCAATATGACCCCTGACCCCTATCCCTCAGTGTTTGCAGATCTGAAAAGACTGGCTGGAAGCAAGCCAAAGCTAGATACATCTGTTTCCATATCACCTTAGACCTATCCAGTCCTTTTAGACCTATAGACAGAAATGGGCTAGAAACAAACTTGTTTCTGCAGTATGTAAGCAGAAGTGTACTATTGATATGTAGTGCAGTTCTACAGTGCATCACAGTCCTTCCAGGAGAGAAGAGGACAGCCTGTATATGGGGTCATGTTGTAGGCTATTGTAATGCTGAATATCCTGTCTATGCCATGATTCCTCTACCGCAATATATGCATAACACCAATCCTTCTGGGGAATGGCATCAATGCCTCCTTTAATGTTCTGAGACAGCACATGCATCCCAAATAACCCCCTATTCCCTTTATAGTGCACTACTTGTGACCAGAACCATAGGGCTCCAGTGCCTCATATAGGCAATAGGGTGTCATTTGGGATGCACAAGCGATCATTGGTTTTCTCTTCTCCGAGCAGAAGCGTTCCATATTCAGTGGTGGGGTTCACATTAGGATTCCATCTGGCTCAACGCGCGGTACAATGTGTGAGTGTATTGTTGCTGTGTCAGGGTGCGATGGAAACTCACTAATCAACTAGGGGTTTATCGAACCAGATGGATCAAGCCAGGTATTTTTACGCTCAACTTGGCCTCAGTCAGAGCCAATGTAATGACAAGTGTAACTTGTGGAAAGAAAATAAAAAGAATACCCTTAGCCAAAATAAAATATACATCTCCGAATGCAACTATACATATATTCTTCGAGTTCAAAAGAAGAATTAGAACAAATGAAAAGATAATGAGTGAATATGGACAACACATTCTCAGCAGGATTTACATCATTACTATATAAGACACAGCTTGCTCCAGTCGGCTATTTCCTGATGGCAATAATACTCCTCCCGTGTTGTCCTCTTCCCGGATGCCATTGTGTGGATTCTCTTAAATCCAGATTCAGAGTAGGCACCGCTGTCAATCAAATCTCTCATTTCTGCAGACTTGTCTGTCTGTCAGTGTGTGGGCCTGTAGAGTGTGGAGCTAGCTAGACACTGGAGGTTCAGGCAGAGAAGGAAAATACTGTTTCAAAGAGACCTGGGTTCAAATAGTATTTCAAATTCTTCAAATACTTTGAGCGTTTGTCTGGACTGCCAAATGGGCAGGGATCTGGGTTTGTGCTTTTGGGACTTCTCTATTGGTTCCTTTGCAGCAGACAAGCTCAATCAAGCACAGATAAAGTATTTGAAAGATTTTAAATACTATTTGAACCCAGATCCATGTCTCAGACACCTATGTGCAAATCCAGGCAGGTCAGCCATGATACAAGTCAGTATTCAACATCCATCCATGTCTGAGGACGTTGAGAGATGACGTGGAAACCGGCCACTAGGGGCCTTAAAGTAGGCTTTGGTTTTGCTAGGGTGTTGTGGACGGGGATGGCGGATAGCCATAAGCCTCTGCCTCTTGTTCCAAAGGTTGGGCGTAAGCATCTGCCTCTGGTTCCAAAGGTTGGGCGTAAGCATCTGCCTCTGGTTCCAAAGGTTGGGCGTAAGCATCTGCCTCTGGTTCCAAAGGTTTCGAATCCAGCGGTCGAAAGATGTTTATGATATTTTTGTTCCCAAACCTTAACCCTTACCTTCACCATTCTGAGTTAATGCCTAACCGTAATAATTCGGAGTTAATACCCAAACATAACCTTGGAACGATACAGAGAAGTAACCAAACACTTTGAACTTTTACACTTGGAAGAACTTCGAAATTTGATCTTTTAGAAACATGGATGAACGTCTAATTCTGACGTGAGACTGTGAGAGCTTATTGTGCAAATCTCCCTCTTCACTTGAGTCAACCTGTAGTTTACTATCCCCTCACACTGAAGCCAGACCAGTGGGTTGTTCAGTTTGTAAATCAGGACCTTAACAGCCTGCCTGTGCACCAGCCAAGGAGAGAAGACTTGTCTGCGTTCCAAATGGTAACCCTCTGGTCAAAAGTAGTGCACTATAAAGGGAATAAGGTGCAATTTGGAACGCACACTCTCCTCTCTATGAATAGCAAAGCAGCCGAGCCAGCTGGGGCCAACAGTAATCAACATAAATAACAGATTAGCATATTTTGTTTTACAGATTAAACATTCTCTTTCTCCAACGCTCCAAATTCATCTGCTGCACTTCTGAACTATGTTCATTTAGGGACAGGCTGCCTGCCTGCCTCGGATGGAATATGGTTGGTTCACCACATGTAGCGACTGAGCTGAAGTTGGTGTGCTTCTAACTTTTGATGATGATAAGTAGCAAGAGGGGCTCAGGTAAAGCACATCTGGGTTGGAGTGGTTCAATATACTGCACAGTTACATTTCTATATACTGTTTTTCATTAAATGTAGGCCCTTAGCAGTTAGACCAATGTTCAAATCAGGACCAGGTAAATATTACATAAGTGTCTAAACCCTAGGAAGGGTTGAAAATAGTAAAATACTTGCTTATGGCGATTAATTGTTTCCTCCTTGAAATGAAAATGTTGGGCAACACTGAAGCAGTGAAAAGAAGCAGTGAATCATGTTGTCGAATTCCACTGCAATGTTTTCCCATACATCTCACTGTGGAGTGGTGTCAGAAACCAGCAGAGCCTGTAATACCAGCCTGCCTGCTCCCTAGTGTGCACTGGACTTTACCAGCCCTCCCTCCACGGCTGAGGGAGCTAGCTCCAGCCCCAGCCCTACAACCCCCCCATCACCCCGGGCCCATGCTGCGCTAGTCTGTCTGAGAGCCCTGTGATTTGCTCAGGGAGGCAAGGAAGGGATGTTGATGATGGATACGTGCTGTACTAACAACGCAATAAACTTGCCCACAGGCTTTGTGTGAGAAACAGAGAGCTATTTCAGGGGGAGAGAGAAAAAGCCTTTGCCCTTGAGGCATTACTTTTTTAATGCACGAACCAAAGTCACAATTTTCTGAGCGTCACTAGTGATAGCATGTGTGTGTGTGTGTGTGTGTGCCTGAGGAATTGTTCTGTAGCCTAGCAATCCCTCTCTTCTCCCTTCTTCACTTGCAAATGGTATTTTTCCGCCTCACAGAGAGAAAGGAAGGAAGGAAGGACTGACGGAGGATGGAGTCACACAATGACATTTCTGCTCATCTCCGGGCCTGCAGGGAGACAGAGACTTAAAGGTTAACTTCAGATGGGTAGCACTGACAGTGCAGCAGATTGGACGTGGCATTTCTCACAGGGGGCAGAGCTCCTACTCTATTTTTTCAGCTCTTATCCTGCACTCCTAGTGGCTGTGAAGCGCTACTGCATGCAGCGCCTCTGAGTGAAGGTTGAGCAAAGGCAATTAGTGTTGGAAACTTCCTTACATTAAAATATTAGTTTGATAAAGAACTTCAAACGCGTATATTTGAAGTCTAATAAGATGATGAAAATGGACTGCCTGCTGCAAAAATGAACTCAGCACTGAAACATCTGGGAGATATTCTTAAATTAGATATTACTTGTTAGATATTGCACTGTCGGAGCTAGAAGCACAAGCATTTCGCTACACCCGCAATAACATCTGCTAAACACGTGTATGTGACAAATACAATTTGATTTGATTGGATTTGAGAGAGATAGCAGAGAATAATCACTATGATGGACTCGAAGCACTTTGCATTACATAGATCTACTACTCATTATGTCATCAAGCAACATGCCCATTTCTTGTTCTGAACCTGTCAACATTTAATTTACACATAACAAATGTTGTACTCACACATTTTCTCCTTTGTCTTGTCTCATATCAACACATCCCAAAATATATCTTACTGTAGGCTATATCATAACATTTCAATTTTGGAAAACATATGCCATATTGCAGAACATTCTTCTGAAACAGATATGTTATCACACACAGGGATTCTGAAGGGGTGTTGGAGGTATTCTTGTAACAGAAATGCATTTAACAATAAAATGTCTCATTCACATCCAAGTGCTGGATTACACAACAAAGAATATACTTTTCCATCCCAAATACACTGTAGGAATATCACTGTTTAGGTCATATTAACAAATGCGCACACCACGTAAAAGTCAACTGACTCTCTCCCCCATTAAAGTGGACATTTTAGTATGCTTGTCCATGGCTGTGACTGAATTAGCACTCTGAGCAGCAGTTGAGATAATGTGAGCAGCCTGAAGCTGCAGCCCTCTGCTCTGACTGACTGATGTGTCTTAGAGCTGTAAGACAAGTCTAAGACAACAGTCTCTGTTGCTCTGGTTTATTCATTTGTCCAGTTTACCCAAAGTGGCTTCGACTCTAATGTCAAAGTGCATCAGCTGCTGTCCCAAAAGCCAAATGGAAGTCTTGTGTCTGATGTGTGTGGTCTGGCCCAGTGAGGACCAGAATACAGACTCTGTGTAGGGCAAGTGCATATTGAGAGTGTAATGGATATGAGATACTTATTTTTTTTTAAATATGAGTAAGTAGATTGTCTGCTCTGCAGATGGTTATTGTATGTCATTGATGTATAGACGATCACCAAAATCACCACGACACCATTTGCAGTATAGCTACACTACATTTACATTTACATTTTAGTCATTTAGCAGACGCTCTTATCCAGAGCCACTTACAGTTAGTGAGTGCATAGATTTTTCATACTAGTTAATGACCTCTTGGTCCAGACCATTATCAGGGCAGTCAATCAACATCACCAATGGTGATGCAATGTGTACAGTAGGAGACTGAGTAAAACCGGTCAAATGTTTTAGAACACCGACTCATTCAAGGGCTTTTCTTTATTTTTACTATTTTCTACATTGTATAATAATAGTGAAGACATCAAAACTATGAAATAACACATATGGAATCATGTAGTAAACAATTTTGATAGTGTTAAACAAATCTTCAAATAGCCACCCTTTGCTTTAATGACAGCTTTGAACACTCTTGGCATTCTCTCAACCAGCTTCATGAGGTAGTCACCTGGAATACATTTCAATTAACAGGTGTGCCTTCTTAAAAGTTAATTTGTGGAATTTCTTTCCTTTTTAATGTGTTTGAGCCAATCAGTTGTGTTGTGAGAAGGTAGGGGGTTATACAGAAGATAGCCCTATTTGGTAAAAGACCAAGTCTATATTATGGCAAGAACAGCTCAAATAAGCAAAGAGAAACGACAGTCCATCCTTACTTTAAGACATGAAGGTCAGTCAATATGGAACATTTCAAGAACTTTGAACGTTTCTTTAAGTGCAGTCGCAAAAACCATCAAGCGCTATGATGAAACTGGCTATCATGAGGACCGCCACAGGAATAGAAGATCCAGAGTTACCTCTGCTGCAGAGGATAAGTTCATTAGAGTTACCATCCTCAGAAATTGCAGCCCAAATAAATGTTTCACAGAGTTCAATTAACAGACACATCTCAACATCAACTGTTCAGAGGGGACTGTGTGAATCAGGCCTTCATGGTCAAATTGCTGCAAATAAATCCCTACTAAAGGGAACCAATAAGAAGATACTTGCTTGGGCCAAGAAACACGAGCAATGGACATTTGATCGGTGGAAATGTGTCCTTTGGTCTGGAGTCCAAATTGGAGATTTTTGGTTCCAACCGCCGTGTCTTTGTGAGGGGTGTGGGTGAACGGATGATCTCTGCACGTGTATTTCCCACCGTAAAGCATGGAGGAGGAGGTCTTATGGTGTGGGGGTGCTTTGCTGGTGACACTGTCTGTGATTTATTTAGAATTCAAGGCACACTTAACCAGCATGGCTACCACAGCATTCTGCAGCGATTCGCCATCCCATCTAGTTTGGGCTTAGTGGGACTATCATTTGTTTTTCAACAGGACAATGACCCAACACACCTCCAGGCTGTGTAAGGGCTATTTTACCAAGAAGGAGAGTGATGGAGTGCTGCATCAGATGACCTGGCCTCCACACTCCCGGGTTCAAACCAAATTGAGATGGTGAGTGTTTAAAGCTGTCATCAAGGCAAAGGGTGGTTATTTGAAGAATCTCAAATATAAAATATATTTTGGTTTGTTTAACACTTTTTTGGTTACTACATGATTCCATGTGTTATTTCATAGTTGTGATGTCTTCACTATTATTCTACAATGTAGAAAATAGTACAAAATTAAGAAAATCCTTGAATGAGTAGGTGTTCTAAAACTTTTGACCGGTAGTGCACATAGTAGTAACAGTTATTTTGGTGAGAGTAACACACTGCACTCCAACACATCTGCACTGTGTGAGTGTTCATTTATGGAATATAACATTACTGCCGTCGGCCAGAAGAACTGTCTATTGTAGCCGAGCACAAGGACTCCCGACACTCCCGGCACAAAGTTAATTCTGTATTTTCTATGAGTCCAGACGGCAGTTAAAGACTCTCATAATAAAACACTTGCTTTAAATCGCATCACTAGCGTTCAGGGATGAGGCCGATCAATCTGTTGAGGGTAGTGAAATGAAGGACTGTGTGTCTCCGAGTGGTCCTGAACCAGAGCTTAAAGACTATGTTATAACACCATGCAGCACTAGCATTCAGCATGAGACTGGTCCGCCTGTTTACGGTAGTAGAAATAATGGGCCGTATGTGGTCTCGGAGCGGTCCTGAACCAACATTAGCTTTACTAACACCTAGAACCTGTGGTCTATTTACGGTTCTGTTCAAATGGAAAATGTGTGGTCTCTGTGTACTGGTAAGCTATATAATAATGGACCGTGTGCGGTCTCCTATTGGGCCTGAATCATAGCTCTGCTCTAATGGGATCCAGGGGGGCTTATATAAAATCAAGGCCCCGGGGTCGTCCAGGGAAACGCCTGCTTCACCAGGAAATAATGAGGTTGCTCACTGTATAATGAACCAAAAGATGGGGGCAGGTAGACGCCGGGGTCTCTGGCTCTATTCAACATCAATTTGTTGAAAGATGTTTTGGATTGTATTTTTTCTCTTCCTTTTCCCTCCCTCGCTTCTCTCTTTCTTCTCTTCCTCTATTTGTTCCATCTACTCCTCTCCTCCTCCTCCTCCTCCTCCTCCTGTCTTTCACGTGCTGTAATTTTGTCGTGTCATCATCATCACCAGCAGCAGCAGGATATGACAACCCACCGGTTTTATCATTCTCAATCAGGAGGTACCACAGTTAGTTTGACCCGTTCCCTCTCTCTGTGGGGACAGAATCACAAACTGGAGAAGATTTGGAAACACACATAACCTTTATCAAGGACGGGCTGAGAGGCACCGCTGCCACCGAAGAGAACGGACAGAGAGAAAGAGGGACGGACCAGCCGGCTAGAAAGCACTTTAGGAAAAGAAAACCACTGGTGCGGTTAATACAGAAGAAGAAGAAGAAGAAAGTAGGAGAGAAAAGAGATGGAAGGGCCTGGAAGCCGACTATGATGACTTCTATATATAGCTCAGCTGATGCCAGTGCCAGTGCAGAGCAGGGCGTGGTTATTGGTTAAGGCCTAAGATGGCATGCTATTCCAGCTAAAGGGATTTTAACCGAGGAAGAGTGTGTTTATTAGGCCAAAGATTACACTGAATACTGCTGTCGACAAGAGGCTATAAAGATGAGGGCAGAGAGGGTTATAGCTGCAGGACCCAGAGTGTTCATTTACAAAGCAAACAGCCACACTAAGTCTCTTTACAAAGCAAACAGCCACAGTGTCTCTTTACAAAGCAAACAGCCACAGTGTCTCTTTACAAAGCAAACAGCCACACTAAGTCTCTTTACAAAGCAAACAGCCACACTAAGTATCTTTACAAAGCAAACAGCCACAGTGTCTCTTTACAAAGCAAACAGCCACAGTGTCTCTTTACAAAGCAAACAGCCACACTAAGTCTCTTTACAAAGCAAACAGCCACACTAAGTATCTTTACAAAGCAAACAGCCACAGTGTCTCTTTACAAAGCAAACAGCCACACTAAGTCTCTTTACAAAGAAAACAGCCACACGAAGTCTCTTTAAAAAGCAAACAGCCACAGTGTCTCTTTACAAAGCAAACAGCCACACTAAGTCTCTTTACAAAGCAAACAGCCACACTAAGTCTCTTTACAAAGCAAACAGCCACAGTGTCTCTTTACAAAGCAAACAGCCACACTAAGTCTCTTTACAAAGCAAACAGCCACACTAAGTCTCTTTACAAAGCAAACAGCCACACTAAGTCTCTTTACAAAGCAAACAGCCACAGTAAGTCTCTTTACAAAGCAAACAGCCACAGTGTCTCTTTACAAAGCAAACAGCCACAGTAAGTCTCTTTACAAAGCAAACAGCCACACTAAGTCTCTTTACAAAGCAAACAGCCACATTAAGTCTCTTTACAAAGCAAACAGCCACAGTGTCTCTTTACAAAGCAAACAGCCACACTAAGTCTCTTTACAAAGCAAACAGCCACACTAAGTCTCTTTACAAAGCAAACAGCCACAGTGTCTCTTTACAAAGCAAACAGCCACACTAAGTCTCTTTACAAAGCAAACAGCCACACTAAGTCTCTTTACAAAGCAAACAGCCACAGTGTCTCTTTACAAAGCAAACAGCCACACTAAGTCTCTTTACAAAGCAAACAGCCACACTAAGTCTCTTTACAAAGCAAACAGCCACACTAAGTCTCTTTACAAAGCAAACAGCCACAGTAAGTCTCTTTACAAAGCAAACAGCCACAGTGTCTCTTTACAAAGCAAACAGCCACAGTAAGTCTCTTTACAAAGCAAACAGCCACAGTAAGTCTCTTTACAAAGCAAACAGCCACAGTAAGTCTCTTTACAAAGCAAACAGCCACAGTAAGTCTCTTTACAAAGCAAACAGACACAGTAAGTCTCTTTACGAAGAAAACAGCCACATTAAGTCTCTTTACAAAGCAAACAGCCACAGTAAGTCTCTTTACAAAGCAAACAGCCACACTAAGTCTGTTTACAAAGCAAACAGCCACATTAAGTCTCTTTACAAAGCAAACAGCCACAGTAAGTCTCTTTACAAAGCAAACAGCCACAGTAAGTCTCTTTACAAAGCAAACAGTCACAGTAAGTCTCTTTACAAAGCAAACAGACACAGTAAGTCTCTTTACGAAGCAAACAGCCACATTACGTCTCTTTACAAAGCAAACAGCCACAGTAAGTCTCTTTACAAAGCAAACAGCCACACTAAGTCTGTTTACAAAGCAAACAGCCACAGTAAGTCTCTTTACAAAGCAAACAGCCACAGTAAGTCTCTTTACAAAGCAAACAGACACAGTAAGTCTCTTTACGAAGCAAACAGCCACATTAAGTCTCTTTACAAAGCAAACAGCCACAGTAAGTCTCTTTACAAAGCAAACAGCCACACTAAGTCTGTTTACAAAGCAAACAGCCACAGTAAGTCTCTTTACAAAGCAAACAGCCACAGTAAGTCTCTTTACAAAGCAAACAGCCACAGTAAGTCTCTTTACAAAGCAAACAGTCACAGTAAGTCTCTTTACAAAGCAAACAGCCACAATAAGTCTCTTTACAAAGCAAACAGCCACAGTGTCTCTTTACAAAGCAAACAGCCACACTGTCTCTTTACAAAGCAAACAGCCACACTAAGTCTCTTTACAAAGCAAACAGCCACATTAAGTCTCTTTACAAAGCAAACAGCCACAGTAAGTCTCTTTACAAAGCAAACAGCCACACTAAGTCTGTTTACAAAGCAAACAGCCACATTAAGTCTCTTTACAAAGCAAACAGCCACAGTAAGTCTCTTTACAAAGCAAACAGCCACAGTAAGTCTCTTTACAAAGCAAACAGCCACAGTAAGTCTCTTTACAAAGCAACCAGACACAGTAAGTCTCTTTACGAAGCAAACAGCCACATTAAGTCTCTTTACAAAGCAAACAGCCACAGTAAGTCTCTTTACAAAGCAAACAGCCACAGTAAGTCTCTTTACAAAGCAAACAGACACAGTAAGTCTCTTTACGAAGCAAACAGCCACATTAAGTCTCTTTACAAAGCAAACAGCCACAGTAAGTCTCTTTACAAAGCAAACAGCCACACTAAGTCTGTTTACAAAGCAAACAGCCACAGTAAGTCTCTTTACAAAGCAAACAGCCACAGTAAGTCTCTTTACAAAGCAAACAGCCACACTAAGTCTCTTTACAAAGCAAACAGCCACAGTAAGTCTCTTTACAAAGCAAACAGCCACAGTAAGTCTCTTTACAAAGCAAACAGCCACAGTAAGTCTCTTTACAAAGCAAACAGACACAGTAAGTCTCTTTACAAAGCAAACAGACACAGTAAGTCTCTTTACGAAGCAAACAGCCACATTAAGTCTCTTTACAAAGCAAACAGCCACAGTAAGTCTCTTTACAAAGCAAACAGCCACACTAAGTCTGTTTACAAAGCAAACAGCCACATTAAGTCTCTTTACAAAGCAAACAGCCACAGTAAGTCTCTTTACAAAGCAAACAGCCACAGTAAGTCTCTTTACAAAGCAAACAGCCACAGTAAGTCTCTTTACAAAGCAAACAGACACAGTAAGTCTCTTTACGAAGCAAACAGCCACATTAAGTCTCTTTACAAAGCAAACAGCCACAGTAAGTCTCTTTACAAAGCAAACAGCCACAGTAAGTCTCTTTACAAAGCAAACAGACACAGTAAGTCTCTTTACGAAGCAAACAGCCACATTAAGTCTCTTTACAAAGCAAACAGCCACAGTAAGTCTCTTTACAAAGCACACAGCCACACTAAGTCTGTTTACAAAGCAAACAGCCACAGTAAGTCTCTTTACAAAGCAAACAGCCACAGTAAGTCTCTTTACAAAGCAAACAGCCACACTAAGTCTCTTTACAAAGCAAACAGCCACATTAAGTCTCTTTACAAAGCAAACAGCCACAGTAAGTCTCTTTACAAAGCAAACAGCCACACTAAGTATGTTTACAAAGCAAACAGCCACAGTAAGTCTCTTTACAAAGCAAACAGCCACAGTAAGTCTCTTTACAAAGCAAACAGCCACAGTAAGTCTCTTTACAAAGCAAACAGTCACAGTAAGTCTCTTTACAAAGCAAACAGCCACAATAAGTCTCTTTACAAAGCAAACAGCCACAGTGTCTCTTTACAAAGCAAACAGCCACACTGTCTCTTTACAAAGCAAACAGCCACAGTAAGTCTCTTTACAAAGCAAACAGCCACAGTAAGTCTCTTTACGAAGCAAACAGCCACAGTAAGTCTCTTGCATACAAACTACTGATTAATTTCTTTGTCTCCTGGGCATTTTTAGGAGATTCTCAACTCAGCAACAATTAAACAATTACACAGCCATTATTCAACGTTAAATGGGTATGGATTATTTCTTTCAATGTGTTTGAAAAAGAAAAAGCTATTTTCTACCATCCCACTACATGGTCCAGACCAAACATATTTCTAGTACATTGTTGATCGGGTTGGTCTGGACCAGAACTACATTGTTGATCGGGTCGGTCTGGACCAGAACTACATTGTTGATCGGGTTGGTCTGGACCAGAACTACATTGTTGATCGGGTTGGTCTGGACCAGAACTACATTGTTGATCGGGTTGGTCTGGACCAGAACTACATTGTTGATCGGGTCGGTCTGGACCAGAACTACATTGTTGATAGAGTTGGTCTGGACAAGAACTACATTGTTGATAGAGTCGGTCTGGACCAGAACTACATTGTTGATAGGGTCGGTCTGGACCAGAACTACATTGTTGATAGAGTCGGTCTGGACCAGAACTACATTGTTGATAGGGTCGGGTCTGGACCAGAACTACATTGTTGATAGAGTTGGTCTGGACCAGAACTACATTGTTGATAGAGTTGGTCTGGACCAGAACTACATTGTTGATAGAGTCGGTCTGGACCAGAACTACATTGTTGATAGGGTCGGTCTGGACCAGAACTACAGATCCTCTTGGGGAACAATAGCAGAAGTAAAGATAGTGGCACATCAGAACACACATTGTTAGCTTTAGGCCTGAAGCATGCACACACACACACACACACACACACACACACACACACACACACACACACACACACACACACACACACACACACACACACACACACACACAAACACACACAAACACACACAAACACACACACACACACACACGAAGACACACACATACACACGAACACACACACACACACACACAAACAAAACACACACACACACACACACACCTGTCTGGTTTTACTGATATAAATGACTCCATTACAACGTCCTGTAGGATACCATGAGCTGGGATGTAGGAAGGTAAATAAAAAGGCCCTTCCTGGATAATGAGTGTTTACATGGGCTTCGTCTCAATCCGCCGCATCCGCCGATGTCGACCTTCTGCATCTGTGGTGAAAGGTGGCGGAGCTACAGCGGTGTTTGTCAGACGATGAGACATCCCGAACGGTTTGGCCTACAAACCATTATGACCCCTCTATGGTAAGATGATACTCTCACGAACACGATGGTGTTCTCCGGTTTGTGTCATGGGACCCATCTGAAGTAGGTGCTGCCGATCTGCTAACTTTTTGTTGTTTTGCTGTAAGAAGCCCACAAGCCTCACAAGACTCGTCTGAAGGTCCCCCCGGTACCAGTTCGAAAAAAAAATGCATGGAAGTATACAGTATATGGAAGTAGTTTAGTGCCTAAAATAAGGGGTTAAATATGTATATCTGTCAGATACAAAACAAACTTCCTTTTCTTTTCTTTTTTTTTTAAATCTGTTTTTCCGTGTATGAATCTGTTATCCAATGCGTTTCTATGGGCTAACAGCAGTAAGGCCAAATTCAAGATTACACTGGCGTTAGCAGAGGAATGAACATACAAACACACCAAACACTTGGAGGTTCTCTGTCTGACAGGGAGCTGTTAACCTAACTATAACTCATTATAACTAACTATAACTAACCTAACTATAACCTTCCCCTTGTCTCTATCACACATGATTAGTCATGCTGCTGTTATGTCCACTGCCTCACTGCCTGCTGATCCCAAACTGTTTTTACTGCACAGTGTGGGCATGTGAGGTGTGTGTGTATGCAAGTATGTAGCAGTGGAGGCTGCTGAGGGGAGGACGGCTCATAATAATGGCTGGAATGGAGTCAACGGAGTGGTATCAAACACATGGAAACCACGTCTTTGATGTGTTTGATACCACTCCACACCATAGAGACATGACTACACCATAGAGACATGACTACACCATAACATAGACATGACTACACCATAACATAGACATGACTACACCATAACATAGACATGACTACACCATAACATAGACATGACTACACCATAACATAGACATGACTACACCATAACATAGACATGACTACACCATAACATAGACATGACTACACCATAACATAGACATGACTACACCATAGAGACATGACTACACCATAACATAGACATGACTACACCATAACATAGACATGACTACACCATAACATAGACATGACTACACCATAGAGACATGACTACACCATAACATAGACATGACTACACCATAACATAGACATGACTACACCATAACATAGACATGACTACACCATAGAGACATGACTACACCATAACATAGACATGACTACACCATAACATAGACATGACTACACCATAGAGACATGACTACACCATAACATAGACATGACTATACCATAACATAGACATGACTACACCATAACATAGACATGACTACACCATAACATAGACATGACTACACCATAACATAGACATGACTACACCATAACATAGACATGACTACACCATAACATGACTACACCATAGAGACATGACTACACCATAGAGACATGACTAACTAATCATCCCCAGCTTCCAACGTCCCTGGTAAAATACAGGTAAAATAAGGTGAGAGAGGATTAGTTTCTCTGGCTCCAGCTGCATCTCACAGGAGCCAATTTGAAGGCTCATTTAGTTCAAATTAGTTGATATACTGAGATACTGTGTGTGTTTGTGTGTGTGTGTGTGTGTGTGTGTGTGTGTGTGTGTGTGTGTGTGTGTGTGTGTGTGTGTGTGTGTGTGTGTGTGTGTGTGTGTGTGTGTGTGTGTGTGTGTGTGTGTGTGTGTGTGTGTGTGTGTGTGTGTGTGTGTGTGTGTGTGTGTGTGTGTGTGTGTGTGTGTACGTGTACTCTTCTGATGACACTACAACTTAAACAGCATAGTAATGTCATGGGGTCACTGCTGTATGACACACACCATAGAGACATGACTACACCATAACATAGACGTGACTACACCATAACATAGACATGACTACACCATAACATAGACATGACTACACCATAACATAGACATGACTACACCATAGAGACATGACTACACCATAACATAGACATGACTACACCATAGAGACATGACTACACCATAACATAGACGTGACTACACCATAACATAGACGTGACTACACCATAACATAGACGTGACTACACCATAACATAGACGTGACTACACCATAGAGACATGACTACACCATAGAGACATGACTACACCATAACATAGACATGACTACACCATAACATAGACATGACTACACCATAACATAGACATTACTACACCATAACATAGACATGACTACACCATAGAGACATGACTACACCAAAACATAGACGTGACTACACCATAACATAGACATGACTACACCATAACATAGATATGACTACACCATAGAGACATGACTACACCATAACATAGACGTGACTACACCATAACATAGATATGACTACACCATAGAGACATGACTACACCATAACATAGACGTGACTACACCATAACATAGATATGACTACACCATAGAGACATGACTACACCATAACATAGACATGACTACACCATAACATAGACATGACTACACCATAACATAGATATGACTACACCATAGAGACCTGACTACACCATAACATAGACATGACTACACCATAACATAGACATGACTACACCATAATATAGACATGACTATACCGTAACATAGACATGACTACACCATAACATAGACGTGACTACACCATAACATAGATATGACTACACCATAACATAGACATGACTACACCATAACATAGACGTGACTATACCATAGAGAAATGACTACACCATAGCATAGACATGACTACACCATAGAGACATGACTACACCATAACATAGACATGACTACACCATAACATAGATATGACTACACCATAGAGACATGACTACACCATAACATAGACATGACTACACCATAGAGACATGACTACACCATAACATAGACATGACTACACCATAACATAGACATGACTACACCATAGAGACATGACTACACCATAGAGACATGACTACACCATAACATAGACATGACTACACCATAGAGACATGACTACACCATAGAGACATGACTACACCATAACATAGACATGACTACACCATAACATAGACATGACTACACCATAGAGACATGACTACACCATAACATAGACACGACTACACCATAATATAGACATGACTACACCATAGAGACATGACTATACCATAACATAGACATGACTATACCATAACATAGACATGACTACACCATAATATAGCCATGACTACACCATAGAGACATGACTACACCATAACATAGACATGACTACACCATAGAGACATGACTACACCATAATATTTTTTTGTTTTATTTCACCTTTATTTAACCAGGTAAGCCAGTTGAGAACAAGTCCTCATTTACAACTGCGACCTGGCCAAGATAAAGCAAAGCAGTGCGATAAAAACAACAACACAGAGTTACATATGGGGTAAAAAAACATAAAGTCAAAAAATAAAACAGAAAATATATATACAGTGTGTTCACATGTAGCAAGTTATGGAGGTAAGGCAATAAATAGGCTATACTGCAAAATAATTACAATTAGTATTAACACTGGAATGCTAGATGTGCAAGAGATTATGTGCAAATAGAGATACTGCGGTGCAAAAGAGCAAAATAAATAACAATATAGGGATGAGGTAGTTGGGTGGGCTAATTTCAGATGGGCTGTGTACAGGTGCAGTGATCGGTAAGGTGCTCTGACAACTGATGCTTAAAGTTAGTGAGGGAGATAAGAGTCTCCAGCTTCAGAGATTTTTGCAATTGCGTTCCAGTCATTGGCAGCAGAGAACTGGAAGGAATGGCGGCCAAAGGAGATGTTGGCTTTGGGAATGACCAGTGAGATATACCTGCTGGAGCGCAGACTACGGGTGGGTGCTGCTATGGTGACCAATGAGCTAAGATAAGGCGGGGATTTGCCTAGCAGTGATTTATAGATGGCCTGGAGCCAGTGGGTTTGGCGACGAACATGTAGTGAGGACCAGCCAACAAGAGCGTACAGGTCACAGTGGTGGGTAGTGTATGGGGCTTTGGAGACAAAACGGATGGCACTGTGATAGACTACATCCAATTTGCTGAGTAGAGTGTTGGAGGCTATTTTGTAAATGACATCGCCGAAGTCAAGGATCGGTAGGATAGTCCGTTTTACGAGGGCATTTTTGGCAACATGAGTGAAGGAGGCTTTGTTGCGAAATAGGAAGCCGATTCTAGATTTAACTTTGGATTGGAGATTCTTAATGTGAGTCTGGAAGGAGAGTTTACAGTCTAACCAGACACCTAGGTATTTGTAGTTGTCCACATACTCTAGGTCAGACCCGTCGAGAGTGGTGATTCTAGTCGGGTGGGCGGGTGCCAGCAGCTTTCGATTGAAGAGCATGCATTTAGTTTTACTAGTGTTTAAGAGCAGTTGGAGGCTACTGAATGAGTGTTGTATGGCATTGAAGCTCGTTTGGAGGTTTGTTAACACAGTGTCCAATGAAGGGCCAGATGTATACAAAATGGTGTCGTCTGCGTAGAGGTGGATCTGAGAGTCACCAGCAGCAAGAGTGACATCATTGATATACACGGAGAAAAGAGTCGGCCCAAGAATTGAACCCTGTGGCACCCCCATAGAGACTGCCATAGGTCCAGACAACAGGCCCTCCGATTTGACACATTGACATTGAACTCTATCTGAGAAGTAGTTGGTGAACCAGGCGAGGCAGTCATTTGAGAAACCAAGGCTATTTAGTCTGCCAATAAGAATGCGGTGGTTGACAGAGTCGAAAGCCTTGGCCAGGTCGATGAAGACGGCTGCACAGTACTGTCTATTATTGATCGCGGTTATAATATCGTTTAGGACCTTGAGCGTGGCTGAAGTGCACCCATGACCAGCTCGAAACCGGATTGCATAGCGGAGAAGGTACGGTGGGATTCGAAATGGTCGGTGATCTGTTTGTTAACTTGGCTTTCAAATACTTTCGAAAGGCAGGGCAGGATGGATATAGGTCTGTAACAGTTTGGATCTAGAGTGTCACCCCCTTTGAAGAGGGGGATGACCGCGGCAGCTTTCCAATCTCTGGGGATCTCAGACGTTACGAAAGAGAGGTTGAACAGGCTAGTAATAGGGGTTGCGACAATTTCGGCGGCTAGTTTTAGAAAGAAAAGGGTCCAGATTGTCTAGCCCAGCTGATTTTTAGGTGTCCAGATTTTGCAGCTCTTTCAGAACATCAGCTGTCTGAATTTGTGTGAAGGAGAAGCGGGGGGGGCATGGGCAAGTTGCAGCGGAGGGTGCAGAGTTAATGGCCGGGGTAGTGGTAGCCAGGTGGAAAGCATGGCCAGCCGTAGCACAATGCTTGTTAAAATTCTCGATTATTGTAGATTTATGGGTGGTGATAGTGTTTCCTAGCCTCAGTGCAGTGGGCAGCTGGGAGGAAGTGCTCTTATTCTCCATGGACTTTACAGTGTAGACATGACTACATCATAGAGACATGACTACACCATTACATAGACATGACTACACCATAACATAGACAACACTACACCATAACATAGACATGACTACACCATAGAGACATGACTACACCATAGAGACATGACTACACCATAACATAGACATGACTACATCATAGAGACATGACTACACCATAACATAGACATGACTACACCATAGAGACATGACTACACCATAACATAGACATGACTACACCATAATATAGATATGACTACACCATAATATAGACATGACTACATCATAGAGACATGACTACACCATAACATAGACATGACTACACTATAACATAGACATGACTACACCATAGAGACATGACTACACCATAGAGACATGACTACACCATAACATAGAAATGACTACACCATAATATAGACATGACTATACCATAACATAGACATGACTACACCATAGAGACATGACTACACCATAACATAGACATGACTACACCATAATATAGACATGACTACACCATAGAGACATGACTACACCATAACATAGACATGACTACACCATAGCATAGACATGACTACACCATAACATAGACATGACTACACCATAACATAGACATGACTACACCATAATATAGACATGACTACACCATAACATAGACATGACTACACCATAACATAGACATGACTACACCATAGAGACATGACTATACCATAACATAGACATGACTACACCATAATATAGACATGACTACACCATAGAGACATGACTATACCATAACATAGACATGACTACACCATGACATAGACATGACTACACCATAGAGACATGACTACACCATAACATAGACATGACTACACCATAATATAGACATGACTACACCATAACATAGACATGACTACACCATAACATAGACATTACTATTTACATGTTACATTTTAGTAGACGCTCTTATCCAGAGTGACTTACAGTTAGTGAGTGCATACATTTATTTTTATTTTTTTCATACTGGTCCCCCGTAGGAAACGAACCCACAACCCTGGCGTTGCAAACGCCATGCTCTACCAACTGAGCTACACGGGACTACAGTGTTACATAGTATAATCAGCAGGAATGCTTATAGAGACATGACTACACCATAACATGGTATATTCAGCAGGAATGCTTACAGAGACATGACTACAGTGTTAGTTGGTCTGTATTACTGTATGCCATGGTTGCTATGTAAAAACAGCTCCCTCCCGCTACAGCGTCCCATTACGTAACATTGGTGAATCAGGGAGATGACAAAACATAATGCTGTGGACAGTTGTCGTGGAATGCTGCCTCTCGCTCTCTCTCTCAATTCAATTTCAATTTGTGTTTACATTGTCAAAGCAAGTGAAATAGATGATAAACAAAAGTGAATTAAACAATAACAAAAATGAACAGTAAACATTACACTCAGAAAAGTCTCTCTCTCTCTCTCTCTCTCTCTCTCTCTCTCTCTCTCTCTCCCCTGCTCTGCCTCTCTCCTACACCATGCCTTCTCTGCAGTTTCCTGACCTTGCCAGCATCGCTTAATGAATGTGTCTCTGCAGTTTCCTGACCTTGCCAGTATCGCTTAATGAATGTGTCTCTGCAGTTTCCTGACCTTGCCAGCATCGCTTAATGAATGTGTCTCTGCAGCTTCCTGACCTTGCCAGCATCACTTAATGAATGTGTCTCTGCAGCTTCCTGACCTTGCCAGCATCACTTAATGAATGTGTCTCTGCAGCTTCCTGACCTTGCC
This sequence comes from Coregonus clupeaformis, assembly GCF_020615455.1. Lineage (NCBI taxonomy): Eukaryota > Metazoa > Chordata > Actinopteri > Salmoniformes > Salmonidae > Coregonus > Coregonus clupeaformis. Next base: position 13,638,355 of record NC_059224.1, on the reverse strand, counting down.
AGCATCACTTAATTAATGTGTCTCTGCAGCTTCCTGACCTTGCCAGCATCACTTAATGAATGTGTCTCTGCAGCTTCCTGACCTTGCCAGCATCACTTAATTAATGTGTCTCTGCAGCTTCCTGACCTTGCCAGCATCACTTAATGAATGTGTCTCTGCAGCTTCCTGACCTTGCCAGCATCACTTAATTAATGTGTCTCTGCAGCTTCCTGAACCCCCTGTCAAAAAATCATGCTGCTGTCTCTGACTGTAGCCTACAGCGCATTCTCTATATTAGCGGGTTAGGGGCGGTTGTAGATGGGTTATTAGCGGGCGGGAGCGGGTAAACAAACCTGGAAACCACTGGTGTTTGTGTGTGCATGCGGGTGTGTTTGAGACCACAGAGAAGGAGGATATGTAACATAAGAGGTGTGTCATTGAGGTTAGAGAGGGAGAAGGATACGTGTAAGAGATAAACAGAGATAAAGAGAGGAGGACGGGGAACAGGGAGTGAGGGAGATGGAGGAAAAGCACTGAGGCATCGCAGGCAGGCACAACCACCCTTCTCTCCTTCCCTTTTCTCCATGCTGAGTTCCTGTCTGAAAAGGTATTTTATTCCTCCTCTCCTCCCCATGAAACAATCCTAACTGGGCCGGATAATCAGTTACATAATGCAGCTTTTGTAACGTTATCCTCTTGTGCCTCCAGCTCCAGAGAGTAGAGAGAGGGGAGGGGGTGTGGGGGAGCAATCCATCATTCCTTCAATTCTGACCAGTTTCCCAGTCCCTGCCGATGAAAAACATCCCCACAGCATGATGCTGCCACCACCATGCTTCACTGTGGGATGGTGTTCTCTGGGTGATGTGAGGTGTTGGGTTTGCGCCAGACATAGCGTTTTCCTTGATGACCAAAAAGCTCAATTTTAGTCTCATTTGACCAGAGTACCTTCTTCCATATGTTTGGGGAGTGTTTGCTTATTTTTTTCTTTAAGCAATGGCTTTTTTCTGGCCACTCTTCCGTAAAGCCCAGCTCTGTGGAGTGTATGGCTTAAAGTGGTCCTATGGACAGATACTCCAATCTCTGCTGTGGAGCTTTGCAGCTCCTTCAGGATTATCTTTGGTCTCTTTGTTGCCTCTCTGATTAATGCCCTCCTTGCCTGGTCCATGAGTGTTGGTGGGCGGCCATCTCTTGACAGGTTTGTTGGGGTGCCATATTCTTCCATTTTTTAATAATGGATTTAATGGTGCTCCGTGGCATGTTCAAAGTTCAGATATATGTGTTCAGATATATTTATTTATAATCCAACCCTGATCTGTAGTTCTCCACAACTTTGTCCCTGACCTGTTTGGAGAGCTCCTTGGTCTTCATGGTGCCGCTTGCTTGGTGGTGCCCCTTGCTTAGTGGTGTTGCAGACTCTGGGGCCTTTCAGAACAGGTGTATATATACTGAGATCATGTGACACTTAGATTGCTTACTGGTGGACTTTATTCATTTTATTTATTAAACAAATTATGTGACTTCTGAAGGTAATTGGTTGCACCAGATCTTATTTAGGGGCTTCATAGCAAAGGGGGTGAATACATATGCACACACCACTTTTCCGTTATATATTTTTTAGAATTATTTGAAACAAGTAATTTTTGTCATTTCACTTCACCTATTTGGACTATTTTGTGTATGTCCATTACATAAAATCCAAATAAAAATCCATTTAAATTACAGTTTGTAATGCAACAAAATAGGAAAAACGCCAAGGGGGATGAATACTTTTGCAAGGCACTGTATGTACATGAAGGCAGGGTAACGTGACTAAGCATCAGAATAGATAATAATAAGAGTAAAATAAAGAACAGAGTAGCAGCAGCATATGATGAGTGTAAGTCTTGTGAGTGTGGATAGAGTCAGTGCAAGATAGGGTCAGTGCAGATAGTCCGGGTAACCATTAATTAACTATTTAGCAGTCTTACGGCTATTTAGCAGTCGTACGGCTATTTAGCAGTCTTATGGCTATTTAGCAGTCTTATGGCTATTTAGCAGTCTTACGGCTATTTAGCAGTCTTACGGCTATTTAGCAGTCTTACGGCTATTTAGCAGTCTTACGGCTATTTAGCAGTCTTATGGCTATTTAGCAGTCTTACGGCTATTTAGCAGTCTTATGGCTTGGGGTTGAAGCTGTCTCGGAGCCTGTTGGTCGAGGGGCCGATGCTCCAGTATTGTTTGCCGGACAGTAGCAGAGTGAACAGTCTCTGGCTTGGGTCGCTGGAGTCTTTGGCAATTTTTCGGGACTTCCTCTGACACAGCCTGATATACAGTAGAGGTCCTGGATTGCAGGGAGCTCAGCCCCAGTCATGCGACGGACTCGCTCAAGCTGTCGGGACTAACCCACAACGTTAGACACGGACACGAACGATCTGCTTGGCATGTTGACACACTGGTGGTTTGTTGTGGCCGAGTATTGGTGCTAAACCGTGTTGTTGGAGTCCGGCATGCTAGCTGGCTGTGGCGTCTTATGACTAGGTGCCCTGGACGATTTTCACGGAAGAATACTGTACCAAGTTAGCTAGCTGAATAAACTAAGTTAGTCTATTCCTAGAAAACATTGAACCGCTGTAGTTTACAACAATTATAGTTTCTGAGGTGGAAGTTGGGAGAGTTATATTTGGGTGTTGTGGTGAGGGAGGCCCCGCTCTCTCCTTTCCCAGATGTTTAGTTCATTTCATTCTGATCTCCTTTGCATTATTGTAGCCATTTTCTGCAGCAACTATGCCTCTGTCTATCCCTGTTCTCTCCTCTCCGCACAGGCTATACAAACGCCACACACCGCGTGGCTGCTGCCTCTCTAACCTGGTGGTCCCTGCACGCACCACCCACGTGGAGTTCCAGGTCTCAGGCAGCCTCTGGAACTGCCGTTCTGCTGCCAACAAAGCAGAGTTCATCTCAGCCTATGCTATCCTCCAGTCCCTCGACTTCTTGGCGCTGACGGAAACATGGATTACCACTGAAAACACTGCTACTCCTACTGCTCTCTCCTCGTCTAACCATGTGTTCTCGTATACCCCGAGAGCATCTGGTCAGCGGGGTGGTGGCACAGGAATCCTCATCTCTCCCAAGTGGACATTCTCTCTTTTTCCCCTGACCCATCTGTCTATCTCCTCATCTGAATTCCATGCTGTCACTAGCCCATTTAAGCTTAACATCCTTGTCATTTATCGCCCTCCAGGTTCCCTTGGAGAGTTCATCAATGAGCTTGACGCCTTGATAAGTTCCTTTCCTGAGGATGGCTCACCCCTCACAGTTCTGGGGGACTTCAACCTCCCTACGTCTACCTTCTCCCTCCAATCTCCTGATTCTGCCTCCTAAACCCTCCTCTCCTCCCTTTCTGCATCCTTTGACTCTCTATGTCCCCTATCCTCCCGGCCGGCTCGGTCCTCCCCTCCAGCTCCGTGGCTTGATGACTCATTGCAAGCTCACAGAACAGGGCTGGAGGAAAATGGAAATGGAGGAAAACTAGACTCCCTGCGGACCTGGCATCTTTTCACTCCCTCCTCTCTACATTTTCTTCATCTGTTTCTGCTGCCAAGGCCACTTTCTACCACTCTAAATTCCAAGCATCTGCCTCTAACCCTAGGAAGCTCTTTGCCACCTTCTCCTCCCTGCTGAATCCTCCCTCCCCCCTCTCTGTGGATGACTTCGTCAACCATTTTGAAAAGAAGGTTGACGACATCCGATCCTCGTTTGTTAAGTCAAATGACACTGCTGGTCCTGCTCACACTGCCCTACCCTATGCTTTGACTTCTTTCTCCCCTCTCTCTCCAGATAAAATCTGTCCGCTTGACCCTATCCCCTCCTCTCTTCTCCAGACCATCTCCGGTGACCTTCTCCCTTACCTCATCCTTGACCGCTGTCCCTTCCGTCTTCAAGAGAGCGAGAGTTGCACCCCTTCTCAAAAAACCAACACTCGATCACTCTCATGTCAACAACTACAGACCAGTATCCCTTCTTTCTTTTCTCTCCAAAACTATTGAGCGTGCCGTCTTTAGCCAACTCTCTTGCTATCTCTCTCAGAATTACCTTCTTGATCCAAACTAGTCAGGTTTCAAGACTGGTCATTCAACTGAGACTGCTCTTCTCTGTGTCACGGAGGCTCTCCGCACTGCTAAAGCTAACTCTCTCTCCTCTGCTCTTGTCCTTCTAGACCTGTATGCTGACTTTGATACTGTGAACCATCAGATCCTCCTCTCCACCCTCTCCGAGCTGGGCATCTCCGGCGCGGCTCACTCTTGGATTGCGTCCTACCTGACCGGTTGCTCCTAACAAGTGGCATGGCGAGAAGCTGTCTCCGCACCACGTGCTCTCACCACTGGTGTCCCCCAGGGCTCAGTTCTAGGCCCTCTCCTATTCTCGCTATACACCAAGTCACTTGGCTCTGTCATATCCTCACATGGCCTCTCCTATCATTGCTACGCATACGACACACAACTAATCTTCTCCTTTCCCCCTTCTGATAACCAGGTGGCGAATCGCATCTCTGCATGTCTGGCAGACATATCAGTATGGATGACGGATCACCACCTCAAGCTGAACCTTGGCAAGACAGAGCTGCTCTTCCTCCCGGGGAGGACTGCCCGTTCCATGATCTCGCCATCACGGTTGACAAGTCCGTTGTGTCCTCCTCCCAGAGTGCGAAGAGCTTTGGCGTGACCCTGGACAACACCCTGTCGTTCTTCGCTAACATCAAGGCGGTGACCCGATCCTGTAGGTTCATGCTCTACACCATTCGGAGAGTACGACCCTGCCTTACACAGGAAGCGGCACAGGTCCTAATCCAGGCACTTGTCATCTCCCGTCTGGATTACTGCAACTCGCTGTTGGCTGGGCTCACTGCCTGTGCCAATAAACCCTACAACTCATCCAGAATGCCGCAGCCCGTCTGGTGTTCAACCTTCCCAAGTTCTCTCACGTCACCCCGCTCCTCCGCACACTCCACTGGCTTCCAGTTGAAGCTCGCATCTGCTACAAGACCATGGTGCTTGCCTACGGAGCTGTGGGGGGAACGGCACCTCCGTACCTTCAGGCTCTGATCAGTCACTACACCCAAACGAGGGCATTGCGTTCATCCACCTCTGGCCTGCTGGCTCCCCTACCTCTGCGGAAGCACAGTTCCCGCTCAGCCCAGTCAAAACTGTTCGCTGCTCTGGCACCCCAATGGTGGAACAAGCTCCCTCACGACGCCAGGACAGCGGAGTCACTCACCACCTTCCGGAGACATTTGAAACCCCACCTCTTTAAGGAATACCTGGGATAGGATAAAGTAATCCTTCTACCCCCCCCCCAAAAAAAAAAAAAACATTATAAAGTGGTTATCCCACTGGCTATAAGGTGAATGCACCAATTTGTAAGTAGCTCTAGATAAGAGCGTCTGCTAAATGACATAAATGTAAATGTAAAAATGTACTGGGCTGTCCGCACCACCCTCTGTAGTGCTTTGCGGTCGAGGGTGGTGCATTTGATACATAGGCCTAAAGGCTGAGGCAATAAGAAGACACTTCCGTTTTGAGCGCGTCACTTGTCTCCATTCTACGCTGTTTGTTGCTGCTTGGCTAGCTGCCAAACTTGACGGTTTTACTTTTTTTTTTTTTATAAACGTTTAATCTGTCTTCATTTAACACATTTTACCAACGTCTTAGTTATTTTTATTTTTTTTATTCGCTCTACTTTTTTCATTCAACTTTTTCACCCCGGACGCTTTATCTGGACATGGTTCTACAGGACCTCCAGCAGCCGAAGCTAAGTATTAACATTAACACTATTCCATCTAATTGCAGTCGCTGTACTCATAATATACAGGATAACTATCGCCTTATGGTGAGGATAGCCGTGCTGCAAGCCCAGCTTCAGATGCAATTGTTAGGCAAGGGCAATGTAAGTGTAGGAAAGGATGAAACAGCGTCTGTGCCACCAGTAAGTACAGATAGTAGTATAAATCCCCTCGCGCAGTCCCCGCAGCCGGACAATTTTGCTAAGGCAAAAACTGATGAGTGTAGAGAGTATAGGGATATTGTTATCCACGTCGGCACCAACGATGTTAGGATGAATCAGTCAGAGGTCACCAAGAGCAACATAGCTTCAGCGTGTAAATTAGCTAGAAATATGTGTCGGCATCGAGTAATTGTCTCTGGCCCCTCCCAGTTAGGACGAGTGATGAGCTCTACAGCAGAGTCTCACAACTCAATCGCTGGTTGAAAACAGTTTTCTGCCCCTCCCAAATGATAGCATTTGTAGATAATTGGCCCTGTTTCTGGGACTCACCCACAAACAGGACCAAGCCTGGCCTGCTGAGGAGTGACGGACTCCATCCTAGCTGGAGGGGTGCTCTCATCTTATCTACCAACATAGACAGGGCTCTAACTCCCCTAGCTCAACAATGAGATAGGGTGCAGGCCAGGCAGCAGGCTTTTAGCCAGCCTGCCAGCTTAGTGGAGTCTGCCACTAGCACAGTCAGTTTAGTCAGCTCAGCTATCCCCATTGAGACCGTGTCTGTGCCTCGATCTAGGTTGAGCAAAACTAAACATGGCGGTGTTTGCCTTAGCAATCTCACTGGAATAAAGACCTCTTCCATTCTTGTCATTATTGAAAGAGATTGTGAAATCTCACATCTCAAAATAGGGCTACTTAATGTTAAATCCCTCACTTCCAAGGCAGTTATGGTCAATGAACTCACTGATCATAATCTTGATGTGATTTGCCTGACTGAAACATGGCTTAAGCCTGATGAATTTACTGTGTTAAATGAGGCCTCTCCTCCTGGTTACACTAGTGACCATATACCCTGTGCATCCCGCAAAGGCGGAGGTGTTGCTAACATTTACGATAGCAAATGTCAATTTACCCCCCCCCCAAAATTACTGCGTTTTCGTCTTTTGAGCTTCTAGTCATGAAATCTATGCAGCCTACTCAATCACTTTTTATAGCTACTGTTTACAGGCCTCCTGGGCAATATACAGAGTTCCTCACTGAGTTCCCTGAATTCCTATTGGACCTTGTAGTCATGGCAGAAAATATTCACATTTTTGTTGACTTTAATATTCACATGGAAAAGTCCACAGACCCACTCCAAAAGGCTTTCACAGCCATCATCGAATCAATGGGTTTCGTCCAACATGTCTCCGGACCTACTCATTGCCACAGTCATACCCTGGATCTAGTTTTGTCCCGTGGAATAAATATTGTGGATCTAAATGTTTTTTCTCATAACCCTGGACTATCGGACCACCATCTTATTACGTTTGCAATCGCAACAAATAATCTGCTCAGACCCCAACCAAGGACCATCAAAAGCTGTGCTATAAATTCTCAGACAACCCAAAGACTCCTAGAGGCCCTTCCAGACTCCCTCCACCTACTCAAGGACGTCGGACTACAAAAATCAGTTAACGACCTAACTGAGGATCTAAATGTAACCTTGCGTAATACCCTAGATGCAGTCGCACCCCTAAAAACAAAAAACATTTGTCACAAGAAACTAGCTCCCTGGTATACAGAAAATACCTGAGCCCTGAAGCAAGCCTCCAGAAAATTGGAACGGAAATGGCGCTCCACCAAACTGGAAGTCTTCCTACTAGCTTGGAAAGAAAGTACAGAGCAATATCAAAGAGCCCTCATTGCTGCTCGATCATCCTATTTTTCCAACCTAATTGAGGAGAATAAGAACAATCCAACATTTCTATTTGATACTGTCACAAAGCTAACTAAAAAGCAGCATTCTTCGACGAAAAGATAATGATCATTAGAAAGCAAATTACGGACTCCTCTTGGAATCTGCGTATTTCTCCAAAGCTCAGCTGTCCTGAGTCTGCACAAAACTGCCAGGACCTAGGACCAATGGAGACACTCAAGTTTTTTAATCCTATATCTCTTGACACATTCATGAAAATAGTCACGGCCTCTAAACCTTTAAGCTGCATACTGGACCCTATTCCAACTAACTACTGAAAGAGCTACTTCCTGTGCTTGGCCCTCCTATGTTGAACATAATAAATGTCTCCCTATACACTGGATGTGTACCAAACTCACTAAAAGTGGCAGTATTAAAGCCTCTCTTGAAAAAGCCAAACCTTGACCTAGAAAATATATACAACTATTGGCCTATATCGAATCTCCCATTCCTCTCAACATTTTTAGAAAAAGCTGTTGTGCAGCAACTCACTGCCTTTCTGAAGACAAAACATGTATATGAAATGCTTCAGTCTGGTTTTAGACCCCATCATAGCACTGAGACCGCACTCGTGAAGGTGGTAAATAACCTTTTAATGGCGTCAGACCAAGGCTCTGCATCTGTCCTCGTGCTCCTAGACCTTAGTGCTGCTTTTGACACCATCGATCACCACATTCTTTTGGAGAGATTGGAAACCTTAATTGGTCTACACAAACAGGTTCTTGCCTGGTTTAGATCTTATCTGTTGGAAAGATATCAGTTCGTCTCTGTGGATGGTTTGTCCTCTCACAAATCAATTGTAAGTTTCGGTGTTCCTCTAGGTTCCGTTTTAGGACCACTATTGTTTTCACTATATATTTTACCTCTTGGTGATGTCAATCGGAAACACAATGTTAACTTTCATTGCTATGCGGACGACACACAGCTCTACATTTCGATGACACATGGTGAAGCCCCAAAATTGCCTATCCTGGAAGCCTGTGTTTCAGACATAAGGAAGTGAATGGTGTCAAATGTTTTACTTTTAAACTCGGACAAAACAGAGATGCTAGTTCTAGGTACCAAGAAACAAAGAGATCTTCTGTTGGATCTGACAATTAATCTTGATGGTTGTACAGTCGTGAAGGACCTCAGCGTTACTCTGGACCCTGATCTCTCTTTTGACGAACACATCAAGAATATTTCAAGAACAGCTTTTTTCCATCTTCGTAACATTGCAAAAATCAGAAACCTTTCATCCAAAAATGATGCAGAAAAGCTAATCTATGCTTTTGTCACTTCTAGATTAGACTACTGCAATGCTCTACTCTCCGGCTACCCGGATAAAGCACTAAATAAACTGTGCTAAACACGGCTGCTAGAATCTTGACTAGAACCAACAAATTTGATCATATTACTCCAGTGCTAGCCTCTCTACACTGGCTTGATGTTAAGGCTATGGCTGATTTCAAGTTTTTACTGCTAACCTACGAAGCATTACATGTGCTTGTTCCTACCTATCTCTCCGATGTGGTCCTGCCGTACATACCTACACGTATGCAATGGTGAAAAGACGCAGGCCTCCTTATTGTCCCTAGAATTTCTAAGCAAACAGCTGGAGGCAGGGCTTTCTCCTATAGAGCTCAATTTTTATGGAATAGTCTGCCTATCCATGTGAGAGACGCAGACTCGGTCTCGACCTTTAAATCTTTACTGAAGACTCATCTCTTCAGAAGGTCCTATGATTGAGTGTAGTCTGGCCCAGGGGTTCGAAGGTGAACGGAAAGGCACTGGAGCGACAAACTGCCCTTGCTGTCTCTGCCTGGCCGGTTCCTGTCTCTCCATTGGGATTCTCTGCCTCCGACCCTATTACGTGGGCTGAGTCACTGGCTTACTGGTGCTTTCCAGGCCGTCCCTAGGAGGAGTGCATCATTTGAGTGGGTTGAGTCACTGACATGATCTTCCTGTCCGGTTTGTCGCTCCCTCGGGCACGTGCAGTGGAGGAGTTCTTCGTGGGCTATACTCAGCCTTGTCTCAGGGTAGTAGTTTGGTGGTATGTTGATATCCCTCTGGTGGTGAGGGGGCTGTGCTTTGGCAAAGTGGGTGGGGTTATATTCTGCCTAGTTGGCCCTGTCTGGGGGTATCGTCGGACGGGGCCACAGTGTCTCCCGACCCCCCCTGTCTCAGCCTCCAGTATCTATGCTGCAATAGTTTATGTGCCCAGGGCTAGGGTCAGTCTGTTATATCTGGTGTTATTCTCCTGTCTTATCCGGTGTCCTGTGTGAATTTAAGTATGCTCCCTCTAATTCTCTCTCTCTCCCCCTCCCATCCCGGAGGACCTGAGCCCTAGGACTATGCCTCAGGACTACCTAGCCTGATGACTCCTTGCTGTCCCCAGTCCACCTGGTTGTGCTGCTACTCCAGTTTCCACTCTTCTGCCTGCGGCTATGGAACACTGACCTGTTCACCGGACGTGCTACCTTGTCCCAGACCTGCTGTTTTCAACTCTCTCTCTCTACCGCACCTGCTATTTCAACCTCTAAATGCCCGGCTATGAAAAGCCAAGTGACATTTTCTCCTGATGTACTGACCTGTTGCAACCTCTACAACCCACTGTGATTATTATTTGACCCTGCTGGTCATCTATGAACATTTGAACATCTTGGAGAAAAATCTGGCCTTAATGGCCATGTACTGTTATAAACTCCACCCGGCACAGCCAGAAGGGGAATGGCCACCCCTCAGAGCCTGGTTCCTCTCTAGGTTTCTTCCTAGGTTTCTGCTTTTCTAGGGAGTTTTTCCTAGCCACCGTGCTTCTACATCTGCATTGCTTGCTGTTTGGGGTTTTAGGTTGGGTTTCTGTATAGCACTTTGTTACATCTGCTGATGTAAAAAGGGCTTTATAAATAAAATGTGATTGATTGATTGATATCAAGCGGTGATGCAGCCAGTCAAGATGCTCTCGACGGTGCAGCCCTTCCTGAGGGGGAAGAGGCGCTGTCGTGCCCTCTTCACGACTGTGCGGGTGTGTGTGGACCATGTAAAGTCCTTAGTGATGTGGACACCAAGGAACTTGGAGCTCTCGACCCGCTCCACTACAGGCTCATCGATGTGGAGCGGGGTGTGCTCTCCCCTCTTTCTCCTGTAGTCCACCATCAGCTCCTTGGTCTTACTGACATTGAGGGAGAGGTTGTTGTCATGGCACCACACTGACAAGTTTCTGACCTCCTCCCTGTAGGCTGTCTCATCACCGTCAGTGATCAGGCCTACCACCGTTGTGTCGTCAGCAAACTTGCTGATGGTGTTGGAGTCATGCGTTGCCACACGGTCGTGGGTGAACAGGGAGTACAGCAGGGGACTATATCGCCTATATCCTTATATCCCCTCGTTCCCAGCCTTCTCCCTTGCCATACATGCCCTCCTCTAACCCCCTCCTACTCTGCATAACTTGAGCCTCATTCAAGCCACATCACCACCATATTTCAGCAGAGGCCGTTAGACAGCCAATGAGATACGGTATTTGGAGGTGCCATCATAACATGTTAGTGTTATGGGCCTAATGAGGGCCCCTGGGGAGAGGGCTCTCCTCACTACGTATAGGAATAAATACATAGAAGATGTTCCACAGGGACCTGGAAGGCAAGCTAGCAGCAAAGGTCAGCTAGGGTTAGGGTTGGAGGTTAGGGTTAGGGTTGAGGCTGGAGCTAGTGTTAGGGTAGGGGCTGTTGCTGTGGCTGGAGATGGGGCTGGGGCTGGAGCTAAGTTAGGGTTAAGGTTAAGGTGAAGACGGCTTGTAGATCCCTGTGAATGGAAGTTGTTGGAACTATTGGTTGCCATGTTTAAATGTTTACTTCCTGGAAGTTGGAAGACAATGACAGTATGATATCTCTTCTAAACCCTTCTAAATAAAAAATAGTTTGCCTGCCTTGTCTTTTCTTACCCAGAGTAAAACTACCACTGAATTATAGTAAGTGACATTAGGATTCTGACAGCCCCAGAGCCAGACAAAGTAAACACAGCAAACGGAACAGTGAGAGAGTTAGCGAGAGAGGAGGAAATATATTGCAGCAGCCCGGGGCCTTGCCTCATTTACCCCAAAGGATGAATAGGATTACCATTGCCCAAAAAGATAGAGGCTGCATCTGAAATGGCAGCCTATTCTCTGTATAGTGCATTTATTTTGACCAGGGTTCATAGGGCTCTGGTCTAAAGTAGTGCACTATAAATGGAATAGGGTACCATTTGGGACACACACAGATGTAATCTCTGGTCCTGTGAATAGTGAGTGTTAGGCCAAAAAAGACAATTCCAGAGTTAATTAAGAGAGCAGTTCTCCGTCTGGCCCCGACTGCAGAGGGTAAAATAAGCAATGTGCTGCTCGCCGATAAAAACCTATTGGCTCGATTTGTTGTTGTTGTTTTCCCAGATTATAAGACTGGATGGTCTTTCGTTTTTTCTCACTCTCAGAGCTCAATGATCAATGATTCGTTGATTGTTTCTTTAATCCAATTACGGTGGATTTAACAATCTGGCCATCTGGCCTCTGAAAGTACATGTATAAATTGAACCCCAAGATCCTCTCTGAACCTGTCAGAGCAGTAGAGACTAAGTATCATTATGATATTTCCATAACAAATCAATACAATTCCATGTAAATATACGTACATTTATACAGTACAACTCCATCCATATGATGAACATTGAGTTATTTGCAACTAGTACAGCACCACCTAAAGGTTGGGTGATGCAATTGCAGAGGGGCCTACTTTGGTTACAACAAATCCAACATCCTGAATCTAAAAAACTCCAGTATAATCAAGAATGCACTTGACATTTGTCCATATATTGGTAATGGCTGGAGGTATGGGTCTGTGTCCATATATTGGTAATGGCTGGAGGTATGGGTCTGTGTCCATATATTGGTAATGGCTGGGGTATGGGTCTGTGTCCATATATTGGTAATGGCTGGAGGTATGGGTCTGTGTCCATATATTGGTAATGGCTGGGGTATGGGTCTGTGTCCATATATTGGTAATGGCTGGAGGTATGGGTCTGTGTCCATATATTGGTAATGACTGGAGGTATGGGTCTGTGTCCATATATTGGTAATGGCTGGAGGTATGGGTCTGTGTCCATATATTGGTAATGGCTGGAGGTATGGGTCTGTGTCCATATATTGGTAATGACTGGAGGTATGGATCTGTGTTGATATTGACTGTCAGTCTTTCTCTCTTCATACAGATGTGTGCTAATCAATGAGGCACAATGCCTCTATTATAATCCATGCTCTCCTATTAAAGCTGTATTGGTCACCACCAGACCTTCCAAATGGCACCCTATTCCCTATATAGCGCACTACTTTGGTAGTAGCTCTGGTCAAAAGTAGTGTGCTATATAGGGAATAGGGTGCAATTTGGGACGCATATCTTATGCTACACTGGGTCCTGCTCCGGTCTGAATCAAATCTCTATTAATACCCAACAGGTTATAATAGTGTTCCTAATAGCACCTTATTCCCTATATAGTGCACTTCATACTAGAGCCACATGGGAATAGTCCCGTGTAGCTCAGTTGGTAGAGCATGGCGCTTGCAACGCCAGGGTTGTGGGTTTGATTCCCACGGGGGGCCAGTATGAAAAAAACACACACAAAAAAACATGTATGCACTCACTAACTGTAAGTCGCTCTGGATAAGAGCATCTGCTAAATGACTAAAATTTAAAATGAAATAGACTGTCATTTGGAAAGCGGCCTATAGCCTCAGGGCCCTTCAGAGTGGGAGTTTTTTTTTTAAACGTATTATTCATATATCCCTGAGGTTTTAAATATGCATTGTCTCGACTGGCTGGCTGGGCTGTGAGGACGATAGGACACCATTATGCGTTTGATTTATTTCTTAAACACACTAGTGAGATTTGTTCGATACAGAATCTGTTCAATAAATAATCTACTCCACTACTTTTTTTTTTTTTTTTGCATAATGTTTTATCAATAAATCCATATTCTCTACTGAAAAAAGCTATTAGAAACTTAGGAATTTTTATCATGTATACCTTCAATATTGATCTGCATCAACAGTGAACGAGTTACCGCTCAACTCCACTATTATGCAATTGCAAAGAGACTATGTCACAAAATGTTCATTTAATAATTGTACTGGTTGAATTACAGAGTTGCACAGGTAGAAAGGTAATGTAATGCAAACTGTTACTGCATGTAGCCTGACTGAAAAGCATTCCAGAGATGAGAGAATAGGATGACAGAATTCTCAGACCGTTACTTTGACAAAGACATGTTCCATTTAAATAATCGGCTGTGTAGATTTTATCAAGGGAACACAGTCTGTGATTAGATAAACACAATGCATGAGATGAGGAGGCTGTTCCTGATTATAATTCTGTCTCTGGGAAGAAGAAGAAGAAGAAGAAGAAGAAGAAGAAGAAGAAGAAGAAGAAGAAGAAGAAGAAGAAGAAGAAGAAGAAGAAGAAGAAGAAGAAGAAGAAGAAGAAGAAGAAGAAGAAAAAGAAAAAGAAGAAGAAGAAGAAGAAGAATAAGAAGAAGAACTACAGTCAGATATTTCACTATGTTAATTTCCTCTTTAGATATTGATGTTACATATTCATTGGCTACATTCCAATATCCACAGTAGCATACCATTTAGAATAAATCAATGTATTGGGCATGCATCCTAAATGCTGTTTTAGTATAGACACTGGAAGATAGCCAGACAGTAGTGTCACTTCAACCCCAGAGTGAAAGCAGCCTCACTCCTCAGGCTCTAGTATGGCAGTGAGTGTTACATGATCACCCTGTAGGAGAGCCACAGTATTTCACTGCCTGTCCCACTCCTCAGTTTCTCTCTCTCTCCTCTTCAACTCCTAAGTCTCTCTCTCTCTTCAAGTCCTCAGTCTCTCTCTCTCTCTTCAACTCCTCAGCCTCTCTCTCTCTCTCTCTCTCTCTCTCTCTCCCTCTCCTCAATCTCTCTCTCCCACTCTATCTCTCTCTCCGGCTAGTGACATTCATTAAGATGAGAGCGCAGCGATAAATAGACGATTATAGCTTCAGCAATAGCACAAACGCAGGCGCACACGGACGAGCACACACACACACACACACACACACACACACACACAGGGTAGAAGCAATAGATAGCGGTTTATAGCCCCAGAAAATGAATTTACATATACAGTGTGAGGGTGGTTTCCACATACTGTACATTTATATTTTAAGTAAGTATTTTTGTGTCTCAGAATATTCTGTTTATATTTGAAGTAGCTAAGGGTCATAGAGAGCCACATTCATCACAGTGTGGGCTGATGAGGTGTCCACATCACACTCTAAACGTGATTAATCACCAGCTTCCTGCCAAGCTGCTTAGCCTGATGACGCGGCAGTACGTAACACTGTTTATGATCGGGACATACGTATGGCGAAACGGGGACAGGGAGTAAAAGTGAGTCCGTTTAAAGAGGGAAGGAAATAACAGAAGTCAAGCGGACGTCAAACAACGGAATGATCTAAGGATAGGAAGTAATGTCAGCCGAGAGCTCATACAGTAACATGTAGACTACTACTATACAGTAACATGTAGACTACTACTATACAGTAACATGTAGACTACTACTATACAGTAACATGTAGACTACTACTATACAGTAACATGTAGACTACTACTATAAAGTATAATGTAGACTACTACTATACAGTATAATGCAGACTACTACTATACAGTATAATGTAGACTACTACTATACAATATAATGCAGACTACTACTATACAGTATAATGTAGACTACTACTATACAGTATAATGTAGACTACTACTATACAGTAACATGTAGACTACTACTATACAGTATAATGTAGACTACTACTATACAGTAACATGTAGACTACTACTATACAGTAACATGTAGACTACTGCTATACAGTATAATGTAGACTACTACTATACAGTAACATGTAGACTACTACTATACAGTATAATGCAGACTACTACTATACAGTAACATGTAGACTACTACTATACAGTAACATGTAGACTACTACTATACAGTATAATGTAGACTACTACTATACAGTAACATGTAGACTACTACTATACAGTAACATGTAGACTACTACTATACAGTAACATGTAGACTACTACTATACAGTAACATGTAGACTACTACTATACAGTAACATGTAGACTACGACTATACAGTATTATGTAGACTACTACTATACAGTATAATGTAGACTACTACTATACAGTAACATGTAGACTACTACTATACAGTATAATGTAGACTACTTCTATACAGTAACATGTAGACTACTACTATACAGTAACATGTAGACTACTGCTATACAGTATAATGTAGACTACTACTATACAGTAACATGTAGACTACTACTATACAGTAACATGTAGACTACTACTATACAGTATAATGTAGACTACCACTATACAGTAACATGTAGACTACTACTATACAGTAACATGTAGACTACTACTATACAGTATAATGTAGACTACTACTATACAATATAATGTAGACTACTACTATACAGTATAATGTAGACTACTACTATACAGTATAATGTAGACTACTACTATATAGTAACATGTAGACTACTACTATACAGTATCATGTAGACTACTACTATACAGTATAATATAGACTACTAATATACAGTAACATGTAGACCACTACTATACAGTATAATATAGACTACTACTATACAGCATAATGTAGACTACTACTATACAGTAACATGTAGACTACTACTATACAGTATAATGTAGACTACTACTATACAGTAACATGTAGACTACTACTATACAGTAACATGTAGACTACTACTATACAGTAACATGTAGACTACTACTATACAGTAACATGTAGACTACTACTATACAGTATAATATAGACTACTACTATACAGTAACATGTAGACTACTACTATACAGTAACATGTAGACTACTACTATACAGTATAATGTAGACTACTACTATACAGTAACATGTAGACTACTACTATACAGTATAATGCAGACTACTACTATACAGTAACATGTAGACTACTACTATACAGTAACATGTAGACTACTACTATACAATATAATGTAGACTACTACTATACAGTATAATGTAGACTACTTCTATGCAGTATAATGTAGACTACTACTATACAGTATAATGTAGACTACTACTATACAGTATAATGTAGACTACTACTATACAGTAACATGTAGACTACTACTATACAGTAACATGTAGACTACTACTATACAGTAACATGTAGACTACTACTATACAGTATAATGTAGACTACCACTATACAGTAACATGTAGACTACTACTATACAGTAACATGTAGACTACTACTATACAGTAACATGTAGACTACTACTATACAGTATAATGTAGACTACTACTATACAGTATAATGCAGACTACTACTATACAGTAACATGTAGACTACTTCTATACTGTAACATGTAGACTACTACTATACAGTAACATGTAGACTACTAATATACAGTAACATGTAGACTACTACTATACAGTAACATGTAGACTACTACTATACAGTAACATGTAGACTACTACTATACAGTATAATGTAGACTACTACTATACAATATAATGTAGACTACTACTATACAGTATAATGTAGACTACTACTATACAGTAACATGTAGACTACTACTATACAGTAACATGTAGACTACTACTATACAGTATAATATAGACTACTAATATACAGTAACATGTAGACCACTACTATACAGTATAATATAGACTACTACTATACAGTATAATGTAGACTACTACTATACAGTAACATGTAGACTACTACTATACAGTAACATGTAGACTACTACTATACAGTATAATGCAGACTACTACTATACAGTAACATGTAGACTACTACTATACAGTAACATGTAGACTACTACTATACAGTAACATGTAGACTACTACTATACAGTATAATGTAGACTACTACTATACAATATAATGTAGACTACTACTATACAGTACAATGTAGACTACTACTATACAGTAACATGTAGACTACTACTATACAGTAACATGTAGACTACTACTATACAGTATAATATAGACTACTAATATACAGTAACATGTAGACCACTACTATACAGTATAATATAGACTACTACTATACAGTATAATGTAGACTACTACTATACAGTAACATGTAGACTACTACTATACAGTAACATGTAGACTACTACTATACAGTATAATGCAGACTACTACTATACAGTAACATGTAGACTACTACTATACAGTAACATGTAGACTACTACTATACACTAACATGTAGACTACTACTATACAGTAACATGTAGACTACTACTATACAGTAACATGTAGACTACTACTATACAGTAACATGTAGACTACTACTATACAGTATAATGTAGACTACTACTATACAGTATAATGCAGACTACTACTATACAGTATAATGTAGACTACTACTATACAGTATAATGTAGACTACTACTATACAGTAACATGTAGACTACTACTATACAGTATAATGTAGAGTACAACTATACAGTAACATGTAGACTACTACTATACAGTAACATGTAGACTACTGCTATACAGTATAATGTAGACTACTTCTATACAGTATAATGTAGACTACTACTATACAGTATAATGTAGACTACTACTATACAGTATAATGTAGACTACTACTATACAGTAACATGTAGACTACTACTATACAGTATAATGTAGACTACTACTATACAGTAACATGTAGACTACTACTATACAGTAACATGTAGACTACTACTATACAGTATAATGTAGACTACTACTATACAGTAACATGTAGACTACTACTATACAGTAACATGTAGACTACTACTATACAGTATAATGTAGACTACTACTATACAGTAACATGTAGACTACTACTATACAGTATAATGTAGACTACTACTATACAGTAACATGTAGACTACTACTATACAGTAACATGTAGACTACTACTATACAGTATAATGTAGACTACTACTATACAGTAACATGTAGACTACTACTATACAGTAACATGTAGACTACTACTATACAGTAACATGTAGACTACTACTATACAGTAACATGTAGACTACTACTATACAGTATAATATAGACTACTACTATACAGTAACATGTACACTACTACTATACAGTAATATGTAGACTACTACTATACAGTATAATGTAGACTACTACTATACAGTAACATGTAGACTACTACAATACAGTAACATGTAGACTACTACTATACAGTAACATGTAGACTACTAATATACAGTAACATGTAGACTACTACTATACAATATAATGTAGACTACTACTATACAGTATAATGTAGACTACTTCTATGCAGTATAATGTAGACTACTACTATACAGTATAATGTAGACTACTACTATACAGTATAATGTAGACTACTACTATACAGTAACATGTAGACTACTACTATACAGTAACATGTAGACTACTACTATACAGTATCATGTAGACTACTACTATACAGTAACATAGTAGACTACTACTATACAGTATCATGTAGACTACTACTATACAGTAACATGTAGACTACTACTATACAGTAACATGTAGACTACTACTATACAGTAACATGTAGACTACTACTATACAGTATAATGTAGACTACTACTATACAGTATAATGTAGACTACTACTATACAGTAACATGTAGACTACTACTATACAGTAACATGTAGACTACTACTATACAGTAACATGTAGACTACTACTATACAGTAACATGTAGACTACTACTATACAGTAACATGTAGACTACTACTATACAGTATCATGTAGACTACTACTATACAGTATCATGTAGACTACTACTATACAGTATAATGTAGACTACTACTATACAGTATAATGTAGACTACTACTATACAGTATAATGTAGACTACTACTATACAGTATAAATGTAGACTACTACTATACAGTAACATGTAGACTACTACTATACAGTAACATGTAGACTACTACTATACAGTATAATATAGACTACTACTATACAGTAACATGTAGACTACTACTATACAGTATAATATAGACTACTACTATACAGTATAATGTAGACTACTACTATACAGTAACATGTAGACTACTACTATACAGTATAATGTAGACTACTACTATACAGTAACATGTAGACTACTACTATACAGTAACATGTAGACTACTACTATACAGTAACATGTAGACTACTACTATACAGTATAATATAGACTACTACTATACAGTAACATGTAGACTACTACTATACAGTAATATGTAGACTACTACTATACAGTATAATGTAGACTACTACTATACAGTAACATGTAGACTACTACTATACAGTAACATGTAGACTACTACTATACAGTAACATGTAGACTACTACTATACAGTATAATGTAGACTACTACTATACAGTATCATGTAGACTACTACTATACAGTAACATGTAGACTACTACTATACAGTATACATGTAGACTACTACTATACAGTATAATGTAGACTACTACTATACAGTATAATGTAGACTACTACTATACAGTAACATGTAGACTACTACTATACAGTAACATGTAGACTACTACTATACAGTAACATGTAGACTACTACTATACAGTATAATGTAGACTACTACTATACAGTAACATGTAGACTACTACTATACAGTAACATGTAGACTACTACTATACAGTAACATGTAGACTACTACTATACAGTATAATGTAGACTACTACTATACAGTATAATGCAGACTACTACTATACAGTAACATTTGGACTACTACTATACAGTAACTTATAAGTGTTGCTTCAGTTATAGAAACCTTGTACTCTGTACCCACTACTACTAGTAACATGTAGACTACTACTATACAGTATCATGTAGACTACTACTATACAGTAACATGTAGACTACTACTATACAGTAACATGTAGACTACTACTATACAGTAACATGTAGACTACTACTATACAGTAACATGTAGACTACTACTATACAGTATAATGTAGACTACTACTATACAGTATAATGTAGACTACTACTATACAGTATAATGTAGACTACTACTATACAGTAACATGTAGACTACTACTATACAGTAACATGTAGACTACTACTATACAGTATAATGTAGACTACTACTATACAGTAACATGTAGACTACTACTATACAGTATAATGTAGACTACTACTATACAGTATAATGTAGACTACTACTATACAGTAACATGTAGACTACTACTATACAGTATCATGTAGACTACTACTATACAGTATAATGTAGACTACTACTATACAGTAACATGTAGACTACTACTATACAGTAACATGTAGACTACTACTATACAGTAACATGTAGACTACTACTATACAGTATCATGTAGACTACTACTATACAGTATCATGTAGACTACTACTATACAGTAACATGTAGACTACTACTATACAGTAACATGTAGACTACTACTATACAGTAACATGTAGACTACTACTATACAGTAACATGTAGACTACTACTATACACTAACATGTAGACTACTACTATACAGTATAATGCAGACTACTACTATACAGTAACATGTAGACTACTACTATACAGTAACATGTAGACTACTACTATACAGTAACATGTAGACTACTACTATACAGTAACATGTAGACTACTACTATACAGTAACATGTAGACTACTACTATACAGTATAATGTAGACTACTACTATACAGTATAATGTAGACTACTACTATACAGTAACATGTAGACTACTACTATACAGTATAATGTAGACTACTACTATACAGTAACATGTAGACTACTACTATACAGTAACATGTAGACTACTACTATACAGTAACATGTAGACTACTACTATACAGTATAATGTAGACTACTACTATACAGTAACATGTAGACTACTACTATACAGTATAATGTAGACTACTACTATACAGTAACATGTAGACTACTACTATACAGTAACATGTAGACTACTACTATACAGTATAATGTAGACTACTACTATACAGTAACATGTAGACTACTACTATACAGTATACATGTAGACTACTACTATACAGTAACATGTAGACTACTACTATACAGTATAATGTAGACTACTACTATACAGTAACATGTAGACTACTACTATACAGTATAATGTAGACTACTACTATACAGTAACATGTAGACTACTACTATACAGTATCATGCAGACTACTACTATACAGTAACATGTAGACTACTACTATACAGTAACATGTAGACTACTACTATACAGTATAATGTAGACTACTACTATACAGTAACATGTAGACTACTACTATACAAAAACATGTAGACTACTACTATACAGTAACATGTAGACTACTACTATACAGTAACATGTAGACTACTGCTATACAGTAACATGTAGACTACGACTATACAGTGTTATGTAGACTTCTACTATACAGTAACATGTAGACTACTACTATACAGTATAATGTAGACTACTACTATACAGTAACATGTAGACTACTACTATACAGTAACATGTAGACTACTACTATACAGTAACATGTAGACTACTACAATACAGTATAATGCAGACTACTAATATACAGTATAATGTAGACTACTACTATACAGTAACATGTAGACTACTACTATACAGTATAATGTAGACTACTACTATACAGTAACATGTAGACTACTACTATACAGTAACATGTAGACTACTATTAAACAGTATAATGCAGACTACTACTATACAGTAACATGTAGACTACTACTATACAGTATAATGTAGACTACTACTATACAGTAACATGTAGACTACTACTATACAGTATAATGTAGACTACTACTATACAGTAACATGTAGACTACTACTATACAGTATAATGCAGACTACTACTATACAGTAACATGTAGACTACTACTATACAGTAACATGTAGACTACTACTATACAGTATAATGTAGACTACTACTATACAGTAACATGTAGACTACTACTATACAGTATAATGTAGACTACTACTATACAGTATACATGTAGACTACTACTATACAGTATCATGTAGACTACTACTATACAGTATAATGTAGACTACTACTATACAGTAACATGTAGACTACTACTATACAGTAACATGTAGACTACTACTATACAGTAACATGTAGACTACTACTATACAGTATAATGTAGACTACTACTATACAGTAACATGTAGACTACTACTATACAGTATAATGTAGACTACTACTATACAGTATAATGTAGACTACTACTATACAGTAAATGTAGACTACTACTATACAGTATAATGTAGACTACTACTATACAGTAACATGTAGACTACTACTATACAGTAACATGTAGACTACTACTATACAGTATAATGTAGACTACTACTATACAGTAACATGTAGACTACTACTATACAGTAACATGTAGACTACTACTATACAGTAACATGTAGACTACTACTATACAGTATAATGTAGACTACTACTATACAGTATAATGTAGACTACTACTATACAGTATCATGTAGACTACTACTATACAGTAACATGTAGACTACTACTATACAGTAACATGTAGACTACTACTATACAGTATCATGTAGACTACTACTATACAGTAACATGTAGACTACTACTATACAGTAACATGTAGACTACTACTATACAGTAACATGTAGACTACTACTATACAGTATAATGTAGACTACTACTATACAGTATAATGTAGACTACTACTATACAGTATAATGTAGACTACTACTATACAGTAACATGTAGACTACTACTATACAGTAACATGTAGACTACTACTATACAGTATAATTTAGACTACTACTATACAGTAACATGTAGACTACTACTATACAGTATAATATAGACTACTACTATACAGTATAATGTAGACTACTACTATACAGTAACATGTAGACTACTACTATACAGTATAATGTAGACTACTACTATACAGTAACATGTAGACTACTACTATACAGTAACATGTAGACTACTACTATACAGTATAATGCAGACTACTACTATACAGTAACATGTAGACTACTACTATACAGTATAATGTAGACTACTACTATACAGTATAATGCAGACTACTACTATACAGTAACATGTAGACTACTACTATACAGTAACATGTAGACTACTACTATACAGTATAATGTAGACTACTACTATACAGTAACATGTAGACTACTACTATACAGTAATATGTAGACTACTACTATACAGTAACATGTAGACTACTACTATACAGTAACATGTAGACTACTACTATACAGTAACATGTAGACTACTACTATACAGTATCATGTAGACTACTACTATACAGTATAATGTAGACTACTACTATACAATAACATGTAGACTACTACTATACAGTAACATGTAGACTACTACTATACAGTATACATGTAGACTACTACTATACAGTATACATGTAGACTACTACTATACAGTAACATGTAGACTACTACTATACAGTATAATGTAGACTACTACTATACAGTAACATGTAGACTACTACTATACAGTATACATGTAGACTACTACTATACAGTATAATGTAGACTACTACTATACAGTAACATGTAGACTACTACTATACAGTAACATGTAGACTACTACTATACAGTATAATGTAGACTACTACTATACAGTAACATGTAGACTACTACTATACAGTATAATGCAGACTACTACTATACAGTAACATGTAGACTACTACTATACAGTATAATGTAGACTACTACTATACAGTAACATGTAGACTACTACTATACAGTATAATGCAGACTACTACTATACAGTAACATGTAGACTACTACTATACAGTAACATGTAGACTACTACTATACAGTATAATGTAGACTACTACTATACAGTAACATGTAGACTACTACTATACAGTAACATGTAGACTACTACTATACAGTAACATGTAGACTACTACTATACAGTATAATGCAGACTACTACTATACAGTAACATGTAGACTACTACTATACAGTATAATGTAGACTACTACTATACAGTAACATGTAGACTACTACTATACAGTATAATGCAGACTACTACTATACAGTATAATGTAGACTACTACTATACAGTAACATGTAGACTACTACTATACAGTAACATGTAGACTACTACTATACAGTATAATGTAGACTACTACTATACAGTAACATGTAGACTACTACTATACAGTAACATGTAGACTACTACTATACAGTAACATGTAGACTACTACTATACAGTATAATGTAGACTACTACTATACAGTATAATGCAGACTACTACTATACAGTAACATGTAGACTACTACTATACAGTAACATGTAGACTACTACTATACAGTAATATGTAGACTACTAATATACAGTAACATGTAGACTACTATTATACAGTAACATGTAGACTACTCCTATACAGTAACATGTAGACTACTACTATACAGTAACATGTAGACTACTACTATACAGTATAATGTAGACTACTACTATACAGTATAATGTAGACTACTACTATACAGTATAATGTAGACTACTACTATACAGTAACATGTAGACTACTACTATACAGTAACATGTAGACTACTACTATACAGTATAATATAGACTACTAATATACAGTAACATGTAGACCACTACTATACAGTATAATATAGACTACTACTATACAGTATAATGTAGACTACTACTATACAGTAACATGTAGACTACTACTATACAGTATAATGTAGACTACTACTATACAGTAACATGTAGACTACTACTATACAGTAACATGTAGACTACTACTATACAGTAACATGTAGACTACTACTATACAGTATAATGTAGACTACTACTATACAGTAACATGTAGACTACTACTATACAGTAACATGTAGACTACTACTATACAGTATAATATAGACTACTAATATACAGTAACATGTAGACCACTACTATACAGTATAATATAGACTACTACTATACAGTATAATGTAGACTACTACTATACAGTAACATGTAGACTACTACTATACAGTATAATGTAGACTACTACTATACAGTAACATGTAGACTACTACTATACAGTAACATGTAGACTACTACTATACAGTAACATGTAGACTACTACTATACAGTATAATGTAGACTACTACTATACAGTAACATGTAGACTACTACTATACAGTAATATGTAGACTACTACTATACAGTATAATGTAGACTACTACTATACAGTAACATGTAGACTACTACTATACAGTATAATGCAGACTACTACTATACAGTAACATGTAGACTACTACTATACAGTATAATGTAGACTACTACTATACAGTAACATGTAGACTACTACTATACAGTATAATGTAGACTACTACTATACAGTATCATGTAGACTACTACTATACAGTAACATGTAGACTACTACTATACAGTATAATGCAGACTACTACTATACAGTAACATGTAGACTACTACTATACAGTATAATGTAGACTACTACTATACAGTAACATGTAGACTACTACTATACAGTATAATGCAGACTACTACTATACAGTAACATGTAGACTACTACTATACAGTAACATGTAGACTACTACTATACAGTATAATGTAGACTACTACTATACAGTAACATGTAGACTACTACTATACAGTAACATGTAGACTACTACTATACAGTAACATGTAGACTACTACTATACAGTATAATGTAGACTACTACTATACAGTATAATGTAGACTACTACTATACAGTAACATGTAGACTACTACTATACAGTATCATGTAGACTACTACTATACAGTAACATGTAGACTACTACTATACAGTAACATGTAGACTACTACTATACAGTAACATGTAGACTACTACTATACAGTATCATGTAGACTACTACTATACAGTATAATGTAGACTACTACTATACAGTATAATGTAGACTACTACTATACAGTATAATGTAGACTACTACTATACAGTATAATGTAGACTACTACTATACAGTAACATGTAGACTACTACTATACAGTATAATGTAGACTACTACTATACAGTAACATGTAGACTACTACTATACAGTATAATGTAGACTACTACTATACAGTATAATGTAGACTACTACTATACAGTAACATGTAGACTACTACTATACAGTATAATGTAGACTACTACTATACAGTATACATGTAGACTACTACTATACAGTAACATGTAGACTACTACTATACAGTAACATGTAGACTACTACTATACAGTATAATGTAGACTACTACTATACAGTAACATGTAGACTACTACTATACAGTAATATGTAGACTACTACTATACAGTATAATGTAGACTACTACTATACAGTAACATGTAGACTACTACTATACAGTAACATGTAGACTACTACTATACAGTATAATGTAGACTACTACTATACAGTATAATGTAGACTACTACTATACAGTATAATGTAGACTACTACTATACAGTATAATGTAGACTACTACTATACAGTAACATGTAGACTACTACTATACAGTAACATGTAGACTACTACTATACAGTATAATATAGACTACTACTATACAGTAACATGTAGACTACTACTACAGTATAATGTAGACTACTACTATACAGTATAATGTAGACTACTACTATACAGTAACATGTAGACTACTACTATACAGTATCATGTAGACTACTACTATACAGTATACATGTAGACTACTACTATACAGTAACATGTAGACTACTACTATACAGTATAATGTAGACTACTACTATACAGTATCATGTAGACTACTACTATACAGTATAATGTAGACTACTACTATACAGTAACATGTAGACTACTACTATACAGTATAATGCAGACTACTACTATACAGTAACATGTAGACTACTACTATACAGTATAATGTAGACTACTACTATACAGTAACATGTAGACTACTACTATACAGTATCATGTAGACTACTACTATACAGTATAATGCAGACTACTACTATACAGTAACATGTAGACTACTACTATACAGTATAATGCAGACTACTACTATACAGTAACATGTAGACTACTACTATACAGTATAATGTAGACTACTACTATACAGTAACATGTAGACTACTACTATACAGTATAATGTAGACTACTACTATACAGTAACATGTAGACTACTACTATACAGTAACATGTAGACTACTACTATACAGTATAATGTAGACTACTACTATACAGTAACATGTAGACTACTACTATACAGTATAATGTAGACTACTACTATACAGTATAATGTAGACTACTACTATACAGTAACATGTAGACTACTACTATACAGTATAATGTAGACTACTACTATACAGTAACATGTAGACTACTACTATACAGTAACATGTAGACTACTACTATACAGTAACATGTAGACTACTACTATACAGTAACATGTAGACTACTACTATACAGTAACATGTAGACTACTACTATACAGTAAAACATAAGTAGACTACTACTATACAGTAACATGTAGACTACTACTATACAGTATATGTAGACTACTACTATACAGTAACATGTAGACTACTACTATACAGTATAATGCAGACTACTACTATACAGTAACATGTAGACTACTACTATACAGTATAATGTAGACTACTACTATACAGTAACATGTAGACTACTACTATACAGTATAATGCAGACTACTACTATACAGTAACATGTAGACTACTACTATACAGTAACATGTAGACTACTACTATACAGTATAATGCAGACTACTACTATACAGTAACATGTAGACTACTACTATACACTAACATGTAGACTACTACTATACACTAACATGTAGACTACTACTATACAGTATAATGTAGACTACTACTATACAGTATAATGCAGACTACTACTATACAGTAACATGTAGACTACTACTATACAGTAACATGTAGACTACTACTATACACTAACATGTAGACTACTACTATACAGTAACATGTAGACTACTACTATACAGTAACATGTAGACTACTACTATACAGTAACATGTAGACTACTACTATACAGTAACATGTAGACTACTACTATACAGTATAATGTAGACTACTACTATACAGTAACATGTAGACTACTACTATACAGTAACATGTAGACTACTACTATACAGTATAATGTAGACTACTACTATACAGTATAATGTAGACTACTACTATACAGTAACATGTAGACTACTACTATACAGTAACATGTAGACTACTACTATACAGTAACATGTAGACTACTACTATACAGTATAATGTAGACTACTACTATACAGTAACATGTAGACTACTACTATACAGTATAATGCAGACTACTACTATACAGTATAATGTAGACTACTACTATACAGTAACATGTAGACTACTACTATACAGTATAATGTAGACTACTACTATACAGTAACATGTAGACTACTACTATACAGTAACATGTAGACTACTACTATACAGTAACAATAGACTACTACTATACAGTATATATAGACTACTACTATACAGTAACATGTAGACTACTACTATACAGTATAATGTAGACTACTACTATACAGTAACATGTAGACTACTACTATACAGTATAATGTAGACTACTACTATACAGTAACATGTAGACTACTACTATACAGTAACATGTAGACTACTACTATACAGTATCATGTAGACTACTACTATACAGTAACATGTAGACTACTACTATACAGTAACATGTAGACTACTACTATACAGTAACATGTAGACTACTACTATACAGTAACATGTAGACTACTACTATACAGTAACATGTAGACTACTACTATACAGTATAATGTAGACTACTACTATACAGTAACATGTAGACTACTACTATACAGTATAATGTAGACTACTACTATACAGTACATGTAGACTCTACTATACAGTAACATGTAGACTACTACTATACAGTATAATGTAGACTACTACTATACAGTAACATGTAGACTACTACTATACAGTATAATGTAGACTACTACTATACAGTATCATGTAGACTACTACTATACAGTATACATGCAGACTACTACTATACAGTAACATGTAGACTACTACTATACAGTAACATGTAGACTACTACTATACAGTAACATGTAGACTACTACTATACAGTATAATGCAGACTACTACTATACAGTAACATGCAGACTACTACTATACAGTATACATGTAGACTACTACTATACAGTAACATGTAGACTACTACTATACAGTATAATGTAGACTACTACTATACAGTATCATGTAGACTACTACTATACAGTAACATGTAGACTACTACTATACAGTAACATGTAGACTACTACTATACAGTAACATGTAGACTACTACTATACAGTATAATGCAGACTACTACTATACAGTAACATGTAGACTACTACTATACAGTATCATGTAGACTACTACTATACAGTAATATGTAGACTACTAATATACAGTAACATGTAGACTACTACTATACAGTAACATGTAGACTACTACTATACAGTAACATGTAGACTACTACTATACAGTAACATGTAGACTACTACTATACAGTATAATGATACTACTATACAGTATAATGTAGACTACTACTATACAGTATAATGTAGACTACTACTATACAGTAACATGTAGACTACTACTATACAGTAACATGTAGACTACTACTATACAGTATAATGTAGACTACTAATATACAGTAACATGTAGACCACTACTATACAGTATAATGTAGACTACTACTATACAGTATAATGTAGACTACTACTATACAGTAACATGTAGACTACTACTATACAGTATAATGTAGACTACTACTATACAGTAACATGTAGACTACTACTATACAGTAACATGTCGACTACTATACAGTATCATGTAGACTACTACTATACAGTAACATGTAGACTACTACTATACAGTATAATGTAGACTACTACTATACAGTATCATGTAGACTACTACTATACAGTATCATGCAGACTACTACTATACAGTAACATGTAGACTACTACTATACAGTATAATGTAGACTACTACTATACAGTATAATGTAGACTACTACTATACAGTAACATGTAGACTACTACTATACAGTAACATGTAGACTACTACTATACAGTAACATGTAGACTACTACTATACAGTAACATGTAGACTACTACTATACAGTATAATGTAGACTACTACTATACAGTAACATGTAGACTCACTACTATACAGTATAATGTAGACTACTACTATACAGTAACATGTAGACTACTACTATACAGTAACTGTATACATGTAGACTACTACTATACAGTAACATGTAGACTACTACTATACAGTATAATGCAGACTACTACTATACAGTAACATGTAGACTACTACTATACAGTATAATGTAGACTACTACTATACAGTAACATGTAGACTACTACTATACAGTATAATGTAGACTACTACTATACAGTAACATGTAGACTACTACTATACAGTAACATGTAGACTACTACTATACAGTATAATGTAGACTACTACTATACAGTAACATGTAGACTACTACTATACAGTATAATGCAGACTACTACTATACAGTAACATGTAGACTACTACTATACAGTATAATGTAGACTACTACTATACAGTAACATGTAGACTACTACTATACAGTATAATGTAGACTACTACTATACAGTAACATGTAGACTACTACTATACAGTAACATGTAGACTACTACTATACAGTATAATGTAGACTACTACTATACAGTAACATGTAGACTACTACTATACAGTAACATGTAGACTACTACTATACAGTAACATGTAGACTACTACTATACAGTATAATGCAGACTACTACTATACAGTAACATGTAGACTACTACTATACAGTATAATGTAGACTACTACTATACAGTAACATGTAGACTACTACTATACAGTATAATGCAGACTACTACTATACAGTATAATGCAGACTACTACTATACAGTAACATGTAGACTACTACTATACAGTAACATGTAGACTACTACTATACAGTATAATGTAGACTACCACTATACAGTAACATGTAGACTACTACTATACAGTAACATGTAGACTACTACTATACAGTAACATGTAGACTACTACTATACAGTATAATGTAGACTACTACTATACAGTATAATGCAGACTACTACTATACAGTAACATGTAGACTACTACTATACAGTAACATGTAGACTACTACTATACAGTAACATGTAGACTACTAATATACAGTAACATGTAGACTACTATTATACAGTAACATGTAGACTACTCCTATACAGTAACATGTAGACTACTACTATACAGTAACATGTAGACTATTACTATACAGTATAATGTAGACTACTACTATACAGTATAATGTAGACTACTACTATACAGTATAATGTAGACTACTACTATACAGTAACATGTAGACTACTACTATACAGTAACATGTAGACTACTACTATACAGTATAATGTAGACTACTAATATACAGTATCATGTAGACTACTACTATACAGTATAATGTAGACTACTACTATACAGTATAATGTAGACTACTACTATACAGTAACATGTAGACTACTACTATACAGTATAATGTAGACTACTACTATACAGTAACATGTAGACTACTACTATACAGTAACATGTACACTACTACTATACAGTAACATGTAGACTACTACTATACAGTATAATGTAGACTACTACTATACAGTATAATGCAGACTACTACTATACAGTAACATGTAGACTACTACTATACAGTAACATGTAGACTACTACTATACAGTAACATGTAGACTACTACTATACAGTAACATGTAGACTACTACTATACAGTAACATGTAGACTACTCCTATACAGTAACATGTAGACTACTACTATACAGTAACATGTAGACTACTACTATACAGTATAATGTAGACTACTACTATACAGTATAATGTAGACTACTACTATACAGTATAATGTAGACTACTACTATACAGTAACATGTAGACTACTACTATACAGTAACATGTAGACTACTACTATACAGTATAATATAGACTACTAATATACAGTAACATGTAGACCACTACTATACAGTATAATATAGACTACTACTATACAGTATAATGTAGACTACTACTATACAGTAACATGTAGACTACTACTATACAGTATAATGTAGACTACTACTATACAGTAACATGTAGACTACTACTATACAGTAACATGTACACTACTACTATACAGTAACATGTAGACTACTACTATACAGTATAATATAGACTACTACTATACAGTAACATGTAGACTACTACTATACAGTAATATGTAGACTACTACTATACAGTATAATGTAGACTACTACTATACAGTAACATGTAGACTACTACTATACAGTATAATGCAGACTACTACTATACAGTAACATGTAGACTACTACTATACAGTATAATGTAGACTACTACTATACAGTAACATGTAGACTACTACTATACAGTATAATGCAGACTACTACTATACAGTAACATGTAGACTACTACTATACAGTAACATGTAGACTACTACTATACAGTATAATGCAGACTACTACTATACAGTAACATGTAGACTACTACTATACAGTATAATGTAGACTACTACTATACAGTAACATGTAGACTACTACTATACAGTATAATGCAGACTACTACTATACAGTAACATGTAGACTACTACTATACAGTAACATGTAGACTACTACTATACAGTATAATGTAGACTACCACTATACAGTAACATGTAGACTACTACTATACAGTAACATGTAGACTACTACTATACAGTAACATGTAGACTACTACTATACAGTATAATGTAGACTACTACTATACAGTATAATGCAGACTACTACTATACAGTAACATGTAGACTACTACTATACAGTAACATGTAGACTACTACTATACAGTAACATGTAGACTACTAATATACAGTAACATGTAGACTACTACTATACAGTAACATGTAGACTACTACTATACAGTAACATGTAGACTACTACTATACAGTAACATGTAGACTACTACTATACAGTATAATGTAGACTACTACTATACAATATAATGTAGACTACTACTATACAGTATAATGTAGACTACTACTATACAGTATAATGTAGACTACTACTATACAGTAACATGTAGACTACTACTATACAGTATAATTTAGACTACTAATATACAGTAACATGTAGACCACTACTATACAGTATAATATAGACTACTACTATACAGTATAATGTAGACTACTACTATACAGTAACATGTAGACTACTACTATACAGTATAATGTAGACTACTACTATACAGTAACATGTAGACTACTACTATACAGTAACATGTAGACTACTACTATACAGTAACATGTAGACTACTACTATACAGTATAATATAGACTACTACTATACAGTAACATGTAGACTACTACTATACAGTAATATGTAGACTACTACTATACAGTATAATGTAGACTACTACTATACAGTAACATGTAGACTACTACTATACAGTAACATGTAGACTACTACTATACAGTATAATGTAGACTACTACTATACAATATAATGTAGACTACTACTATACAGTATAATGTAGACTACTACTATACAGTATAATGTAGACTACTACTATACAGTAACATGTAGACTACTACTATACAGTAACGTGTAGACTACTACTATACAGTATAATATAGACTACTAATATACAGTAACATGTAGACCACTACTATACAGTATAATATAGACTACTACTATACAGTATAATGTAGACTACTACTATACAGTAACATGTAGACTACTACTATACAGTAACATGTAGACTACTACTATACAGTATAATGTAGACTACTACTATACAGTAACATGTAGACTACTACTATACAGTATAATGCAGACTACTACTATACAGTAACATGTAGACTACTACTATACAGTATAATGTAGACTACTACTATACAGTAACATGTAGACTACTACTATACAGTATAATGCAGACTACTACTATACAGTAACATGTAGACTACTACTATACAGTATAATATAGACTACTACTATACAGTAACATGTAGACTACTACTATACAGTAATATGTAGACTACTACTATACAGTATAATGTAGACTACTACTATACAGTAACATGTAGACTACTACTATACAGTATAATGCAGACTACTACTATACAGTAACATGTAGACTACTACTATACAGTATAATGTAGACTACTACTATACAGTAACATGTAGACTACTACTATACAGTATAATGCAGACTACTACTATACAGTAACATGTAGACTACTACTATACAGTAACATGTAGACTACTACTATACAGTATAATGTAGACTACTACTATACAGTAACATGTAGACTACTACTATACAGTATAATGCAGACTACTACTATACAGTATAATGTAGACTACTACTATACAGTAACATGTAGACTACTACTATACAGTATAATGTAGACTACTACTATACAGTAACATGTAGACTACTACTATACAGTAACATGTAGACTACTACTATACAGTATAATGTAGACTACTACTATACAGTAACATGTAGACTACTACTATACAGTATAATGCAGACTACTAATATACAGTAACATGTATACAGTAACATGTAGACTACTACTATAACATGTAGACTACTAATATACAGTAACATGTATACAGTAACATGTAGACTACTACTATACAGTAACTAATATACAGTAACATGTATACAGTAACATGTAGACTACTACTATACAGTAACATGTAGACTACTACTATACAGTATAATGTAGACTACTACTATACAGTAACATGTAGACTACTACTATACAGTATAATGCAGACTACTACTATACAGTAACATGTAGACTACTACTATACAGTATAATGTAGACTACTACTATACAGTAACATGTAGACTACTACTATACAGTATAATGCAGACTACTACTATACAGTAACATGTAGACTACTACTATACAGTAACATGTAGACTACTACTATACAGTATAATGTAGACTACCACTATACAGTAACATGTAGACTACTACTATACAGTAACATGTAGACTACTACTATACAGTAACATGTAGACTACTACTATACAGTATAATTTAGACTACTACTATACAGTATAATGCAGACTACTACTATACAGTAACATGTAGACTACTACTATACAGTAACATGTAGACTACTACTATACAGTAACATGTAGACTACTAATATACAGTAACATGTAGACTACTACTATACAGTAACATGTAGACTACTACTATACAGTAACATGTAGACTACTACTATACAGTAACATGTAGACTACTACTATACAGTATAATGTAGACTACTACTATACAATATAATGTAGACTACTACTATACAGTATAATGTAGACTACTACTATACAGTATAATGTAGACTACTACTATACAGTAACATGTAGACTACTACTATACAGTAACATGTAGACTACTACTATACAGTATAATATAGACTACTAATATACAGTAACATGTAGACCACTACTATACAGTATAATATAGACTACTACTATACAGTATAATGTAGACTACTACTATACAGTAACATGTAGACTACTACTATACAGTATAATGTAGACTACTACTATACAGTAACATGTAGACTACTACTATACAGTAACATGTAGACTACTACTATACAGTAACATGTAGACTACTACTATACAATATAATGTAGACTACTACTATACAGTATAATGTAGACTACTACTATACAGTATAATGTAGACTACTACTATACAGTAACATGTAGACTACTACTATACAGTAACATGTAGACTACTACTATACAGTATAATATAGACTACTAATATACAGTAACATGTAGACCACTACTATACAGTATAATATAGACTACTACTATACAGTATAATGTAGACTACTACTATACAGTAACATGTAGACTACTACTATGCAGTAACATGTAGACTACTACTATACAGTATAATGCAGACTACTACTATACAGTAACATGTAGACTACTACTATACAGTAACATGTAGACTACTACTATACACTAACATGTAGACTACTACTATACAGTATAATGTAGACTACTACTATATAGTATAATGCAGACTACTACTATACAGTAACATGTAGACTACTACTATACAGTAAAATGTAGACTACTACTATACACTAACATGTAGACTACTACTATACAGTAACATGTAGACTACTACTATACAGTAACATGTAGACTACTACTATACACTAACATGTAGACTACTACTATACAGTATAATGCAGACTACTACTATACAGTAACATGTAGACTACTACTATACAGTAACATGTAGACTACTACTATACAGTAACATGTAGACTACTACTATACAGTATAATGCAGACTACTACTATACAGTAACATGTAGACTACTAATATACAGTAACATGTAGACTACTACTATACAGTAACATGTAGACTACTACTATACAGTAACATGTAGACTACTACTATACAGTAACATGTAGACTACTACTATACAGTAACATGTAGACTACTACTATACAGTAACATGTAGACTACTACTATACAGTATAATGTAGACTACTACTATACAGTAACATGTAGACTACTACTATACAGTATAATGTAGACTACTACTATACAGTAACATGTAGACTACTACTATACAGTAACATGTAGACTACTACTATACAGTAACATGTAGACTACTACTATACAGTATAATGTAGACTACTATTATACAGTAACATGTAGACTACTACTATACAGTAACATGTAGACTACTACTATACAGTATAATGTAGACTACTACTATACAGTAACATGTAGACTACTACTATACAGTATAATGTAGACTACTACTATACAGTAACATGTAGACTACTACTATACAGTATAATGCAGACTACTACTATACAGTAACATGTAGACTACTACCATACAGTATAATGTAGACTACTACTATACAGTAACATGTAGACTACTACTATACAGTATAATGCAGACTACTAGTATACAGTATAATGTAGACTACTACTATACAGTAACATGTAGACTACTACTATACAGTATAATGTAGACTACAACTATACAGTAACATGTAGACTACTACTATACAGTAACATGTAGACTACTACTATACAGTAACATGTAGACTACTACTATACAGTAACATGTAGACTACTACTATACAGTATAATGTAGACTACTACTATACAGTAACATGTAGACTACTACTATACAGTAACATGTAGACTACTACTATACAATAACATGTAGACTACTACTATACAGTAACATGTAGACTACTACTATACAGTATAATGTAGACTACTACTATACAGTATAATGTAGACAACTACTATACAGTATAATGCAGACTACTACTATACAGTAACATGTAGACTACTACTATACAGTAACATGTAGACTACTACTATACAGTAACATGTAGACTACTACTATACAGTATAATGTAGACTACTACTATACAGTAACATGTAGACTACTACTATACAGTAACATGTAGACTACTACTATACAGTATAATGTAGACTACTACTATACAGTAACATGTAGACTACTACTATACAGTATAATGTAGACTACTACTATACAGTAACATGTAGACTACTACTATACAATAACATGTAGACTACTACTATACAGTATAATGTAGACTACTACTATACAGTATAATGTAGACTACTACTATACAGTAACATGTAGACTACTACTATACAATTACATGTAGACTACTACTATACAGTATAATGTAGACTACTACTATACAGTATAATGTAGACTACTACTATACAGTAACATGTAGACTACTACTATACAGTAACATGTAGACTACTACTATACAGTAACATGTAGACTACTACTATACAGTATAATGTAGACTACTACTATACAGTAACATGTAGGCTACTACTATACAGTAACATGTAGACTACTACTATACAGTATAATGTAGACTACTACTATACAGTAACATGTAGACTACTACTATACAGTATAATGTAGACTACTACTATACAGTAACATGTAGGCTACTACTATACAGCAACATGTAGACTACTACTATACAGTATAATGTAGACTACTACTATACAGTAACATGTAGACTACTACTATACAGTATAATGCAGACTACTACTATACAGTATAATGTAGACTACTACTATACAGTAACATGTAGACTACTACTATACAGTAACATGTAGACTACTACTATACAGTAACATGTAGACTACTACTATACAGTAACATGTAGACTACTACTATACAGTATAATGTAGACTACTACTATACAGTAACATGTAGACTACTACTATACAGTATAATGCAGACTACTACTATACAGTAACATGTAGACTACTACTATACAGTATAATGTAGACTACTACTATACAGTAACATGTAGACTACTACTATACAGTATAATGCAGACTACTAGTATACAGTATAATGTAGACTACTACTATACAGTAACATGTAGACTACTACTATACAGTATAATGTAGACTACTACTATACAGTAACATGTAGACTACTACTATACAATAACATGTAGACTACTACTATACAGTAACATATAGACTACTACTATACAGTATAATGTAGACTACTACTATACAGTATAATGTAGACAACTACTATACAATATAATGCAGACTACTACTATACAGTAACATGTAGACTACTACTATACAGTAACATGTAGACTACTACTATACAGTAACATGTATACTACTACTATACAGTATAATGTAGACTACTACTATACAGTAACATGTAGACTACTACTATACAGTAACATGTAGACTACTACTATACAGTATAATGTAGACTACTACTATACAGTAACATGTAGACTACTACTATACAGTATAATGTAGACTACTACTATACAGTAACATGTAGACTACTACTATACAATAACATGTAGACTACTACTATACAGTATAATGTAGACTACTACTATACAGTATAATGTAGACTACTACTATACAGTAACATGTAGACTACTACTATACAATTACATGTAGACTATTACTATACAGTATAATGTAGACTACTACTATACAGTATAATGTAGACTACTACTATACAGTAACATGTAGACTACTACTATACAGTAACATGTAGACTACTACTATACAGTAACATGTAGACTACTACTATACAGTATAATGTAGACTACTACTATACAGTAACATGTAGACTACTACTATACAGTATAATGTAGACTACTACTATACAGTAACATGTAGACTACTACTATACAATAACATGTAGACTACTACTATACAGTATAATGTAGACTACTACTATACAGTATAATGTAGACTACTACTATACAGTAACATGTAGACTACTACTATACAATTACATGTAGACTACTACTATACAGTATAATGTAGACTACTACTATACAGTATAATGTAGACTACTACTATACAGTAACATGTAGACTACTACTATACAGTAACATGTAGACTACTACTATACAGTATAATGTAGACTACTACTATACAGTAACATGTAGACTACTACTATACAGTAACATGTAGACTACTACTATACAGTAACATGTAGACTACTACTATACAGTAACATGTAGACTACTAATATACAGTAACATGTAGACTACTACTATACAGTAACATGTAGACTACTACTATACAGTAACATGTAGACTACTACTATACAGTAACATGTAGACTACTACTATACAGTAACATGTAGACTACTACTATACAGTATAATGTAGACTACTACTATACATTAACATGTAGACTACTGGTATACAGTAACATGGTCTAGAAATGTTGGGGTCGTCTGCGTGTACAGTATAGTATTGTAATTTTTAAAGTATCCTACTTCAGGGCACAATGCATTCAGTGAGATGCAGGAGTGCAACTTTGGTTTTAGAAGTGGGGTGGGGGGGCATAATTATTATTATATATATTTTTTTTTGTCCGATTAACACTCAAAACAGCCTACCCGACCGCTCGGAGGCGTCCGCGTGGTCCTAAAGCACACGTTGCCTTGTTTTGTATCACATTCCAATGATAAAACTGGGGGGGGTGGGACAAAAATGCAATTGCGCCCCTGGTGAGATGTAAGGTCTACAGTAACGTGTTAGAGAACTGATGGAGTCTACATACAGTGAGGGAAAAAAGTATTTGATCCCCTGCTGATTTTGTACGTTTGCCCACTGACAAAGAAATTATCAGTCTCTAATTTTAATGGCAGGTTTATTTGAACAGTGAGAGACAGAATAACAACAGAAAAACGCATGTCAAAATTTTTATAAATTGATTTGCATTATAATGAGTGAAATAAGTATTTGACCCCCTCTCAATCAGAAAGATTTCTGGCTCCCAGGTGTCTTTTATACATGTAACGAGCTAAGATTTTGAGCACACTCATAAAGGGAGTGCTCCTAATCTCAGCTTGTTACCTGTATAAAAGACACCTGTCCACAGAAGCAATCAATCAATCAGATTCCAAACTCTCCACCATGGCCAAGACCAAAGAGCTCTCCGAGGATGTCAGGGACAAGATTGTAGACCTACACAAGGCTGGAATGGGCTACAAAACCATCACCAAGCAGCTTGGTGAGAAGGTGACAACAGTTGGTGCGATTATTCGCAAATGGAAGAAACACAAAATAACTGTCAATCTCCCTCGGCCTGGGGCTCCATACAAGATCTCACCTCGTGGAGTTGCAATGATCATGAGAACAGTGAGGAATCAGCCCAGAACTACACGGGAGGATCTTGTCAATGATCTCAAGGCAGCTGGGACCATAGTCACCAAGAAAACAATTGGTAACACACTACGCCGTGAAGGACTGAAATCCTGCAGCCCCCGCAAGGTCCCCCTGCTCAAGAAAGCACATATACATGCCCCTCTGAAGTTTGCCAATGAACATCTGAATGATTCAGAGGAGAACTGGGTGAAAGTGTTGTGGTCAGATGAGACCAAAATGGAGCTCTTTGGCATCAACTCAACTCGCCGTGTTTGGAGGAGGAGGAATGCTGCCTATGACCCCAAGAACACCATCCCCACCGTCAAACATGGAGGTGGAAACGTTATGCTTGGGGGTGTTTTTCTGCTAAGGGGACAGGACAACTTCACCGCACCAAAGGGACGATGGACGGGGCCATGTACTGTAAAATCTTGGGTGAGAACCTCCTTCCTTCAGCCAGGGCATTGAAAATGGGTCGTGGATGGGTATTCCAGCATGACAATGACCCAAAACACACGGCCAAGGCAACAAAGGAGTGGCTTAAGAAGAAGCACATTAAGGTCCTGGTGTGGCCTAGCCAGTCTCCAGACCTTAATCCCATAGAAAATCTGTGGAGGGAGCTGAAGGTTCGAGTTGCCAAACGTCAGCCTCGAAACCTTAATGACTTGGAGAAGATCTGCAAAGTGGAGTGGGACAAAATCCCTACTGAGATGTGTGCAAACCTGGTGGCCAACTACAAGAAACGTCTGACCTCTGTGATTGCCAACAAGGGTTTTGCCACCAAGTACTAAGTCATGTTTTGCAGAGGGGTCAAATACTTATTTCTCTCATTAAAATGCAAATCAATTCATAAACTTTTTGACATGCGTTTTTCTGGAATTTTTTGATGTTATTCTGTCTCTCACTGTTCAAATAAACCTACTATTAAAATTATAGACTGATCATGTCTTTGTCAGTGGGCAAACGTACAAAATCAGCAGGGGATCAAATACTTTTTTCCCTCACTGTACATACTATATACTCTGTACAATGAGTGCTATATTGTGTAGTCTGTAGTGTGTTAATAGCATCCTAGGCTGCTCCAGGGCAAGAGGGCTCTAGGTCTCTAGTCTAGAAGATGCTCTCTCCATTCACTGTGATGTGAGGTCTTTATGAATGAAAGTTACTGTCACATTTCGTTATAGGAAACTTAGAGATATGCGTGTCACGTGACTGGGGCTCTACAGTGCTTCATTTTCTGAGGCAGAGTTCTTGGCAGAGGCTGCCCTGATATATAAAAACCAATGTGCACTCATGCAATGACTGCGTCCTATTCCTTACATAGTGCACTATAAAGAGAATAAGGGTACCGTTTGGGACGCAGACGATGTCAGCCAATGTCATAGAGAGCAAGGGCATAATGCATGCTAGCCTGGTCCTGGATCACTAGCCAACTGCTCTGACTATCGTTGCCATGTCGAACAAGTATGGACATGTAATTAACAACATGTCAAACATGTATTTACATTAAATTAACAACATGGCAAACATGTATGAATATGTTTATCTCTCTCTCTTCAACTCCTCAGTTTCTCTCGCTCTGTCTCTCTTCAACTCCTCAGTTTCTCTCTCTCTCTTCAACTCCTGTCTTTCTCTCTCTCTCTTCAACTCCTCAGTTTCTCTCTCTCTGTCTCTCTTCAACTCCTCAGTCTCTCTCTCTCTCTCTTCAACTCCTCAGTCTCTCTCTCTCTCTTCAACTCCTCAGTTTCTCTCTCTCTGTCTCTCTTCAACTCCTCAGTTTCTCTCTCTCTCTTCAACTCCTCAGTTTCTCTCTCTCGCTCTTCAACTCCTCAGCCTCTCTCTCTCTCTCCCTCTCCTCAATCTCTCTTTCTCTCTCTCCCATTCTGTCCCTCACTCTATCTCTCTCTCTGGCTAGTGACATTCATTACGATGAGGGCTCATTGATAAATAGACGATTATAGCTTCAGCATTAGCACACACACACACACAGACACACACAGGGTAGAAGCAATAGATAGCGGTTTATAGCCCCAGAAAATGAATTTAGATATACGGTGTGAGGGTGGTTTCCACATATTGTACATTTATATTTTAAGTATTTTTGTGTCTCAGAAAATTCAGCTTATATTTGAAGTAGCTAAGGGTCATAGAGAGCCACATTCATCACAGTGTGGGCTGATGAGGTGTCCGCATGTTCCTTTTGTCCAGGTGGGAAAGGGCATTGTGAAGTGCGCTAGAGATTGCGTCATCTTTGGATCTGTTGGGGCGGTATGCAAATTGGAGTGGTCCAGGGTTTCTGGGATGATGGTGTTGATGTGAGCCATGACCAGCCTTTCAAAGCATTTCATGTCTACATATGTTAGTGCTACAGGACGGTAGTCATTTAGGCAGGTTACCGTGATGTTCTTGGGCACAGGGACTATGGTGGTCTGCTTGAAACATGTAGGTATTACAGACTGGGTCAGGGAGAGGTCAGCGCATGCTCTGAGTATGCGTCCTGGTAGTCTGTCTGGCCCTGCAGCCTTGTGAATGTTAACCTGTTAAAAGGTCTTACTCACATCGGCTACGGAGAGTGTGATCGCACAGTTGTCCGGAACAGCTGATGCTCTCATGCACGGTTCAGTGTTGCTTGCCTCGAAGCGAGCATAGAATGCATTTAGCTCGTCTGGTAGGCTCGCGTCATGGGCAGCTGGGTTTCCCTTTGTAATCTGTGATAGTTTGCCAGCCCTGCGTCAGAGCCGGTGTAGTGGGATTTTATCTTAGTCCTGTATTGATGCTTTGCCTGTTTGATGGTTCGTTGGAGGGCATAGTGGGATTTCTTATAAGTGTCTGGATTAGTGTCCCGTTTCTTGAAAAGCGGCAGCTCTACCCTTTAGCTCAGTGCAAAACTGTTGATAGGTAGTAATTGTCAAACAAATAACTGCCAGTCTCACGGTAATTGACCGCTAATTAACATAAACACATTTAGCAGCTCCTGGCTTCCTGCAAGCCACTGATGCAGACCTTTGGAACATCTACATTTTAAAAAGTCTAATAAAGCCATGTAATATAGCCTGCACCTTCACAAGAAATGCATTATTTATTTTAGACAGGTCTAAAGAAACATTATATGAAGAAAATGTAGTCTATTTCAGAAGAATACTCTGAGTTGTCCTTATGTTAGGTCCTGATCTGGCTATGCCATATGGCTATGGGCTACACTAGTTCATTTAGCTGACAAGATTTGCTTAGAATTTTGTGGCATTATTTTATATTATTTTACAGTATGAAGAAC
The DNA here is from genome assembly GCF_020615455.1 of Coregonus clupeaformis. NCBI lineage: Eukaryota > Metazoa > Chordata > Actinopteri > Salmoniformes > Salmonidae > Coregonus > Coregonus clupeaformis. Next base: position 13,593,465 of record NC_059224.1, on the reverse strand, counting down.
ACAATTGAACAAAGCTGAATAAAATATACATATTTTCTCCAAACGATTTTAGAGAGTGCGCACACGTGGCTATTCTGTGTTGAGCTGTTAACAAAGAAATCTGTATTCCTATATGCTTAACTTAGAGTTAATAATGTAACTTTAGTTGTTCTACAAACGTTGGGCTATATGTTTTGATTTTTACATACATTGTAAGGCTGCATGATGCGACTCTAATGATGATTTGGAAAAAGTCGCCTGAAAGGCATGAGCTCTGCTTTGTTTTTTTGAACAGGCTGTACACACTTCATCAGTCTCTCATTCACAATTTGACAAGCACTTGAAACTTGAAACTCACGCGCTGCTTAAGTATGCCAGTTAGGCTCTACACCCCTTGTAAAGCCGATTAATGTGCTTAATTTTAAGAAGTTATTTGGCCACTTTAGTTGTGATACAAACCTTATCAAAACATATAGGCCTATGGGCTAGGCTACATGAGGTGTGCGACTATGATTCGAAAAGTCACACAAAAAGGCATTGTTTCTTGCCTTAAGCTGGGCATCATTCACAGGACACTTTTCCCGTGGTTAATTTTTTCATGACAGCCAGGTAGGCTATACTCCTGTTGTAAAGAGAAGCAATGTGCTTAATATTAGGAAAGTTGAGAAATAAATATAGTAGGCCTAGCCTATAGAAAGCTGAGGGGATCCTCCTCTTTTTAATAGAGGCCACCACTCTGTTTTCTCACGCAATTGCATAGCCTATAGAAATGTTGTGCAATATGAGCTCATGGGCTCTCATTAAATGTTTGATTCGATTTTCGATTCGATTTGCATTGATGTCAGAGTGATTAGAGGGACAATAGAGTGCTGAGTACCAGGCAGTTAGCAAGTTTGGTAGGCTACTAATGACCATCAGCAGAATCAGAGCTTGGAGAAGACTAATTACCGTGACTAAACGGTCACGTGGAATTTGACTGCCTTCATGACTCGTTCGCCTGGGTGTGAAGGTATCGGGTCACTGCAACAGCCCTACCTGTAATCCATGGCTTCTGGTTGGGATATGTACGTACATTCAATGTGGGGAGCGTCGTCAATGCCATCGGATGAATGCCGGAACATATTCCAGTCTGTGCTAGCAAAACAGTCCTGTAACTTAGCATCCGCTACAGAGAGAGTGGAGAGTGAGAGAGAGAGAGAGAGAGAGAGAGAGAGAGAGAGAGAGAGAGAGAGAGAGAGAGAGAGAGAGAGAGAGAGAGAGAGAGAGAGAGAGAGAGGAGGAGAGAGGCGAGCCGAGAGAAGAGAGAGAGACCGAGAGAGAGAGAGAGAGAGAGAGAGAGAGAGAGACCGAGAGAGAGAGAGAGAGAGAGAGAGAGAGAGAGAGCGAGAGAGAGAGAGAGAGACCGAGAGAGAGAGAGAGAGAGAGAGAGAGAGAAGATGGAGGGAGAGAGAGAGATGGAGAGAGAGAGACCGAGAGAGAGAGAGACTTTTTGACTTTTTGTCTTTCTTTAAAGATACATCCTCATTTCATTAAAACCTCACCACTTCTACAACTGTATATCCAACCGATCTTCCCCAGCTGTACAGACGGCGTCCCCGACACACCATATCTTCTGAAACATCTCCACACTTGTTAAAATTTTATAGAACTCAAATTCCACCCTAAGGCGCGCAGAGACCATCCCATTAAATCATAGTAAAGGGTCTGTTATCCCCCTACCTTTGACCCTGTTCCTTCTTGTTAGCCAAATAGCCAACATTGCCTGAGCAAACAGAAAATTCAACAACACACATTTGGCCTTTTCCATATTTGAATACCTGTACCCCATTATAAACATCCCGACAGTAAACTCCACCCCCAACCTCTCACACAGACATTCCAACAGAGACATTAATGGCATTAACCTGGCGCACAGAGAAAACACATGATGCACAGTTTCACTCATGACACAGAAAGTACACCCCTGTCCGACACCCGGGTAGACCCATGCCTACCAGCTGTTAGTGGCCAGGGCTCCATATCAAAACCCTCCACTGGATGTCCCTGACCTCTTTGGTACTGGGAGTTTGTAGAGCCCCCTCCATCTAAAACCCACCATACTCTCCGCCCCACATACCCCCTGCCACTGAAGTGCCTTCACTCTTGTTAGGCTCCTAATGATCCTCACCTTAACGCAGAGGTTGTAGAGGGCTTTACCTGCCACCCCCTCAAACTCCCCCAGGCTCGGAGTGTTAAAATCAAACAAGTCCTCCAGACAAGTCCCCCTTGCCAGTCCCCAGACTCTGCCGTCACCTGCAGTGGCGGAAACATTAGTGGCCCCTCCCCTTTGGCCGCTCAAACACCCCCTTACCGGCTATGAGTGTGGCTCCTGGACCTCCCCAGGAATCTCTCCAGCAGCCTAAGAGATGTTAGTCCTGTTTGTTGTGCCAGGACTTCCGGGGTTTTTCCACCCCTCCTCCCCCAGCAGCCGCAGGTCACCAGCCTTAGTAAACCCGCTGCCATCAGTCGCCTCTGCAGTGTGGCCGACTGAATCAATCTCAAAGGATGGCTGGGTTGTGGAAGATAGGCTCCTCCACACCCACAGCCCATGCTCCACATCTCCTTCAAGTGTGGGCCTTAGCAGCTGCCAGGCCCTCAGCACCGCAGAGTAAAAATCAGAGAGACCTGCTGTACCCTGCCCCTCCAGCCTCATGAGGAATAGCTGCCGGTCCAACCCTAATCCGCCACCTCTCTCCAGCAGCACGCACGCTGGTTCCCTCCATCCAACATCAGTATGGTACAGCAGTCTCTGCGCCGCCTTTAGTCGGGCGCAGCCACCCTGCTCTCCAGTTCCAAAGGCCCTGTCCTCCTTAGTGTATGGACATATACAACACTGCCGCCCTCAGTCTGTGATGGTACGACCAGAAAAGATCCACCAGCTTTACGTTGCCAGGTCTGCGAGCAGCCCGGCGGGGGTTGAGGACAGCCAGTTTATGCCACAGGAAGATGCCACCAGGTTGCGTTGCAGGTCTGCGAGCAGCCCGGCGGGGGGTTGAGGACAGCCAGTTTATGCCACAGGGAAGATGCCACCAGGTTGTTGATTATCAGCACCCTCCCTCTATATGACACTTGGGACAGGAGCCACCTACACCTGGCCAGTCTTGACACCACTGCCTGTGACATCCCCTCCCAGTTCTTCCTGACCCACCTCTCCGAGCCCAGATACACCCCCAAAATGTTAAGCCCTTCACAACCCTACTGCAAACCCCCTGGAAGCAGAGCGGGGGCCCTATCCCTACATGCCCTACATAACAGAGCTTTGCTCTTGCCCCAGTTCACCTTAGCTGATGAAGTTCCCTCGTACACTTTCAGAATAGTCTCTAGTGCCTGCATATCCTGCCCATCCCTGACCATCACAGAAACGTAATCTGCATGCGCCGACACTGCTATGCCTGTCAACACACCAATGCCTGTCCAGCACACTGCCTGCAGTCTCCTGCGTAGCAGGCCCAAAAAAGGCTCAATGGTTAGTGTATATAACTGTCCCGAAAGAGGTCATTCTTGTCTAATGCCCCACCTCACCCAGACTGGCCTACTGAGCCCCCCTCCCACCTTGACCATACATGACGGCCCAGCATACAACATCTTCACACAGGCCAAAACCTTTCCCCAAACCCCAAACACAGACCTCACATTAAACAGATACTCATGGTCCACTCTATCAAAAGCCTCTCTCTAAAGAGACCAGTCCAAAGTTCACATTAGAAACTCTCTACAAGTCCAACATGTCCCTGATTAAGAACAAGCTGTCCGTGATTGAGTGTCCCGGTACACAATATGTCTGGTCCTTGTGTACTATAGAGTCCAGATGGTACTTCAGTCCGTTAGCGAGGACCTTGGCAAATATCTTGTAGTCCGCACAGAGCAATGCCACAGGCCTCCAGTTCTTAAGCTCACACAAGTCCCCTTTTTTGGGCAGGAGAGTCAGAGCCGCCGATGGCAGCTCATCAGCAACTCTCCTACCCCGACGCACTCACACAACATGCAAAAGAAGCCAATTATTCCCCAGATTTTTTATAAAACTCCACTGGGGAGTCCATCGACCCCCTGGTGCACGGCCGGGGGATATCTGGGTTACGGCCGCTGCCAGTTCATGGGACAACAGAGAGCTTAGGGAGTTCTGCAAACAAAATCTGAGCACACATAGGATCACACAGTTCTGCCCTATACAACTCAGTATAAAACTCCACAGTCCACTCCCGCATCTCCCCCACCAGAGAGGCCACCCGCCCATCCGAAAAACCATAGACAATGCATACCCTTGGCTTCACCGCTCTGTCTTTCCAAACCAAAGACGAAGGAGCTGGGAGCATCCACCTCCTTGAGCATGGAGAACCTAGCTCTTACAACTGGCCTGGTCCCTACGTAATTCAGCTAAATTAGCCTGGAGGCCTACATTGCCTTGCCCCACCAGCTCTACCTCCATCTCACTAATACTACGCTCGACTTCCGCCAATACTCTCCTAGCCTCTGAGGATGAGAGAGCTGCATACTGTTGACAGAAAATATGAATTTGGACTTTTCCCACATCCCACCATTGACTCAGAGACTCATACTCCTCTCTTCGCTGCCCCCACCTTTCCCAAAAAGTCTGGAAACCTGAGCAAAAAGTGGCATCTTGTAAGAGCTTTACATTAAACTTCCAATAGGATGCCTAACGAGGCCCTGGTGATATAGACAGCCGAGCCATGGTTATGTGGTGATCCGAAAAACCCACCGGGAGAATGGTAGCACCCAACAGCCTATTGCTCTGATGCCTGGACATGTAAAACCGATGAAGTCAGGCTGCACTCACCCTAGCCCCAAAGACCTTCACCAATGTATACTGTCTTGTGTTGGGATGTCTAGTTTTCTAAACATCCAGTAGGTCAAACTGATTAATGATGTCCCTTAACACCTGTGCTTCTACATCTGCATTGCTTGCTGTTTGGGGTTTTAGGCTGAGTTTCTGTATAGCACTTTGTGACATCTGCTGATATAAAAGGGCTTTATTAATTCAATTTGATTGATTGATTGATTGATTGAACACTCCCACTGAGCCTGAATGAGGCTCCTCCCCATTTCTGTTTTTCGTAAAATCCATCGTACAGTCCCCGCCGACCACCAGTGTCTCCTCAGGCGCTACCTATGACAGTTCCTGTCTAAGACACCCAAACAGAAACCCCCTCTCTCTCCCTGTGTTAGGCGCATACACATTTATAAGGACAAAACCCCTGTTGTTAATTTCTGCTTTTACTACAAGCAGTCCACCCCTACAAACCTCCTTTGAGGAGCACATTTTCTGGCCAGACCCGTTGCAAAAGGACTGCCACCCCTGCACAAACATTTGTTCCATGGCTCAGCACACTTGCCCCTTTCCACCAGAGCCACCAATCGATTTCATTCACCACATCACAATGTGTCTCCTGTAGAAACAACACCTGTACTTTTTTTTGTTTTACATATTCACCCAACAGATTCCTCTTTCCCACATCTCTGGCGGCATTTATATTAGCGAGCCTACCCAAGAGTCGCCATAAGAAGTGGGAGAAAAGCCAGCAAATAAAGAGACCAATAGCAAAGCTCAAAAAGCCCCAGTGCCAGAAAAAATGTATTAATCTAAACAGCGTCTGAAGGTAGACCCTTACACACAGTTGTGACCCACTTCTTCAACCTAAAATGTTTCCTGGGTGAGAGGACACCATGCCCATCATTTTTCATAGCGTGTTGTACTGATCTTATAAACTTTCCCGATCGCAAATAAAAGCTTCAAGATTAACCTTCTTTTTCCCTTTAGTCTCATTCAGGAACCTTGACAGTTCCCTCACCGTGTACTTTGACCCCTCTGCCTGACTGGCTGTCAGCTCTGGACCCATTGAGGAGGAGTCTGAAAAGAAAGTCTCCTCATCGTCCTCTTCCTCAGACTCACCTTCTTCCTCCTCACCTCCATCTCCCATCCTGACCACCTGCCCTTTCTCTCTAGTCTGGGCCTCCCCCAACACCAGGCAAAGGCTCCTTAGTGCCTTTCACCACACCAGCCTCTCCCTCCCACCTCCTTTCTTCTCCCCCCTTTTTCCTCTTCCGCATGACACCTTCCTCCACCCCCTAGTCGCTTCCCCTTCCCCACTATAATCTCCTTATCCACTAGCATAACCTGACTAGGCCCAGCCTCATCTACACCACCATTCATGACATGACTAGACGCAGTCTCAGCTACACCACCATCCATAACGTAGCTAGACCCAGCTGTAAGGGTTTGGGTGAGGTGTGACCCAGGTGCGGTGCAGGATATACAGTAGGCAGTAGGCAGAGATGGTGCAACAAGGAACTTTACTGGTGGTCCCGAAGCCAGAATACAAAATAACTGACTTATCACAATAAAAGAAAGGCGGAGCAAATAAGTCTCCACAAACCGGCTGACAGCCAATATACAAAATACTACCTAAGACTGAAACAAATAACGAAACAGGGAGAACACTTCTCAAGTACCTGTAGATAGGTCTCCGATCAGACACTGAGTAGTACTGCTGGACATAGAGAAACTAGCAGAGAAAACTGAGCAAGGGAACACAGGGAAGTGAGGGGCATAAATACACAGGTGAACAGATGGACACAGGTGACACCAATAGGATGATGATTAGTCCAGACTGTGAGTGAGGAGGTGCCTAAGGTTGTCGGAGGATGACACCTAGTGGGTCGCTCCGGAACTGCGACCCCCCTCCTGTAACACCCAGCTTCATCTACACCATCATCTATAGCATGACTAGACCCAGCCTCATCTACACCACCATCTCTAGCATGACTAGGCCCAGCCTCATCTACACCGCCATCTATAGCATGACTAGGCCCAGCCTCATCTATACCGCCATCTATAGCATGACTAGACCTAGCCTCATCTACACCACCATCTCTAGCATGACTAGGCCCAGCCTCATCTACACCACCATCCATAGCATGACTAGACCCAGCCTCATCTACAACATCATCTATGCATGACTAGACCCAGCCTCATCTACACCACCATCTATAGCATGACTAGACCCAGCCTCATCTACACCACCATCTCTAGCATGACTAGACCCAGCCTCATCTACACCACCATCTCTAGCATGACTAGGCCCAGCCTCATCTACACCACCATCCATAGCATGACTAGACCCAGCCTCATCTACACCACCATCTATAGCATGACTAGACCCAGCCTCATCTACACCACCATCTATAGCATGACTAGACACAGCCTCATTTACACCACCATTCATAGCCTGACTAGACCCAGCCTCATCTACACCAACATCTACAGGATGACTAGGCCCAGCCTCTGCCCCTGCACGTTGACCTCGATTTCCTGCACTGGCGCTTGTCCCCTCACCTTGTCTACGGCCTTTATAATAATAATAATAATAATAATAATATGCCATTTAGCAGACGCTTTTATCCAAAGCGACTTACAGTCATATGTGGGCACGCAAAGCTTTTATGCCCCAAATCCCCACACTCAAAGCACCGTAGACTATCTGTAATGGCAAAACCTGCGTAGAACCCCTCCCCATGCCTCACTTTAAAATGCACATTTTAAAGAGAGCGAGAGACGGAGAGAGAGCGAGAGAGAGAGAGAGAGAGAGAGAGAGAGAGAGAGAGAGAGAGACGGCGAGAGATGGAGAGCGATGGAGATTCTGAGCCTGCCTGGCAGGGATGGTCCTACAAAGCCAGAGTCCCCTGATGGGAGAGCATAATATACAAGGACATTCTCAAAGCTGCTAATGAGAACCTTGACGACCTTGTACCTAGCCGGTGGGGATTCCGGTGGGGTATCCCCACCTAGGTAGTGGCAGTGCTGGCCACACTGGCTGCAGTAACCCATGGGGAGGGGGGGTCACACTCGAACAATCAGAGAAGGGGCAGATTATTGTGGCCCTGGTGGCACAAAATAATCAAAGTTCTGACTGCACGGAGAAGCTTGGGAAAATGGTTACAACGGGGGACCTGAGTGTTTGTGTTTCAGGGAAGAGGGGGATCTGATCTCCATCACCTAGGACTTGACATTTAAAAATTGGAGGCCCCTTACACTTCAGTGTTGTTATGCAAAAATTCTAGCAAAATGTATAGCGCATAGAATTAAAAATACTTATATCCGAACTGGTTCTCTAGCAAATTAGTAAGATTGTCTCACCCCATGTTCAAGAATGGCCTTTTCCCCTTTATTCAGACTACAACCTCTCACTTTCAGTTATTTGAAAAGGAAATAATCTCCCAAATAACACTTTTTCTAAAACAGGCCATAGAAAGTTGGTTGCAATTTCAATTTAATCCTCCAGAAACTACAGAACAAATAATGCAACAAATATTGTGGTTAAACTCAAATATACTAATTGGTAAAAAAACATGATGTTTAGATTTTTTTTTTGAAAAAGGTATAATCTTCGTAAATGGTAGGACTGGTGTAGTTATTACATTTACATTTACATTTACGTCATTTAGCAGACACTCTTATCCAGAGCGACTTACAAATTGGTGCATTCACCTTATGATAGCCAGTGGGACAACCACTTTACAATTGTTTTTTTTATTTATATATATATATATATATATATATATATATATATATATATATATATATATATATATATACAGTGGGGAGAACAAGTATTTGATACATGATTGATGCAAATTAATTACTTAAAAATTATACAATGTGATTTTCTGGATTTTTGTTTTAGATTCCGTCTCTCACAGTTGAAGTGTACCTATGATAAAAATTACAGACCTCTACATGCTTTGTAAGTAGGAAAACCTGCAATATCGGCAGTGTATCAAATACTTGTTCTCCCCACTGTATATATACAGTGGGGGAAAAAAGTATTTAGTCAGCCATCAATTGTGCAAGTTCTCCCACTTAAAAAGATGAGAGAGGCCTGTAATTTTCATCATAGGTACACGTCAACTATGACAGACAAATTGAGAAAAAGAAATCCAGAAAATCACATTGTAGGATTTTTAATGAATTTATTTGCAAATTATGGTGGAAAATAAGTATTTGGTCACCTACAAACAAGCAAGATTTCTGGCTCTCACAGACCTGTAACTTCTTCTTTAAGAGGCTCCTCTGTCCTCCACTCGTTACCTGTATTAATGGCACCTGTTTGAACTTGTTATCAGTGTAAAAGACACCTGTCCACAACCTCAAACAGTCACATTCCAAACTCCACTATGGCCAAGACCAAAGAGCTGTCAAAGGACACCAGAAACACAATTGTAGACCTGCACCAGGCTGGGAAGACTGAATCTGCAATAGGTAAGCAGCTTGGTTTGAAGAAATCAACTGTGGGAGCAATTATTAGGAAATGGAAGACATACAAGACCACTGATAATCTCCCTCGATCTGGGGCTCCACGCAAGATCTCACCCCGTGGGTCAAAATGATCACAAGAACGGTGAGCAAAAATCCCAGAACCACACGGGGGACCTAGTGAATGACCTGCAGAGAGCTGGGACCAAAGTAACAAAGCCTACCATCAGTAACACACTACGCCGCCAGGGACTCAAATCCTGCAGTGCCAGACGTGTCCCCCTGCTTAAGCCAGTACATGTCCAGGCCCGTCTGAAGTTTGCTAGAGTGCATTTGGATGATCCAGAAGAGGATTGGGAGAATGTCATATGGTCAGATGAAACCAAAATATAACTTTTTGGTAAAAACTCAACTCGTCGTGTTTGGAGGACAAAGAATGCTGAGTTGCATCCAAAGAACACCATACCTCCTGTGAAGCATGGGGGTGGAAACATCATGCTTTGGGGCTGTTTTTCTGCAAAGGGACCAGGACGACTGATCCGTGTAAAGGAAAGAATGAATGGGGCCATGTATCGTGAGATTTTGAGTGAAAAGCTTCTTCCATCAGCAAGGGCATTGAAGATGAAACGTGGCTGGGTCTTTCAGCATGACAATGATCCCAAACACACCGCCCGGGCAACCGAGAGTGGCTTCGTAAGAAGCATTTCAAGGTCCTGGAGTGGCCTAGCCAGTCTCCAGATCTCAACCCCATAGAAAATCTTTGGAGGGGAGTTGAAAGTCCGTGTTGCCCAGCGACAGCCCCAAAACATCACTGCTCTAGAGGAGATCTACATGGAGGAATGGGCCAAAATACCAGCAACAGTGTGTGAAAACCTTGTGAAGACTTACAGAAAACATTTGACCTGTGTCATTGCCAACAAAGGGTATATAACAAAGTATTGAGAAACTTTTGTTATTGACCAAATACTTATTTTCCACCATAATTTGCAAATAAATTCATTAAAAATCCTACAATGTGATTTTCTGGAAAAAAATTCTCATTTTGTCTGTCATAGTTGACGTGTACCTATGATGAAAATTACAGGCCTCTCTCATCTTTTTAAGTGGGAGAACTTGCACAATTGGTGGCTGACTAAATACTTTTTTTCCCCACTTTATATATTTTTTTGTAATTTCTTTCAAATGTAAAAAATAAAAAAAATAAAGAGAGTATGTTTTCAATTTTCATTTGTTTTATATATATTGTTTTTTTATTTTTATTATTATTATTATTATTATTATTATTATTATTATTATTATTATTAGTTATGTCGCACATGCAGCTAACAAAAACATATGGAAATGTCTGCTCTACCCAAAAAAATGGAAGAGGGAAGTGGAAGGGGGAAAAAGTAAGTCTTGTCTGTCGGCCCTGCATTGTGATAAATAAAAAAGTATACCAGTTTTATTTAAGGACCAAAGGATTGACAGCCGTCCCATATAGATTGCAAAATAGTTGGGAAGATATTTTTGACGTACGATTCCATGGCACAGTGTTTATGAACTGAATCGCAAAACAACGCCGGATTCAAAACTTAGACTTTTTCAATTTAGATTGTTACACAAAATTCTTTCTACCAATATAATGTTATTTATATGGGGATACAATCTTCCCAGCTCTGCAGATTTTGCTGCGAAGAGACAGAATCATTAGATAATTTGTTTTGGTACTGTCCATTTGTAGCTTGTTTTTGGTCACAGGTCCAGGAATGGCTGAAGGATTGCAATATTTACCTGGAGCTAACCCTGCAGATAGCACTACTGGGTGATCTGAAAAGTCATAGTCAATCGATCAATAATATCATAATACTTTTAGCAAAATGTTTATTTTCAATTTACAATCTGTAGAAACAATGACAAAAGAAGGGTTCAGAACTTTTGTGAAACATCACAGTACAGTTGAGAAATATATGGCAAATAGAAATCCAATATGGATGGTGTTAAGCGATAGATGGGAGGTGTTGAATGGAGCTGAAGGATGAGACTAATAACAACTGACAACAACTAATCACAACAAGATAACTTTCTGTAATGCAACAAAATCAGATTGCAGCTCTCACATAGCTTGGTCAACAATCGGTGCAATGGCATACATAACCGTTTCGTCTGCGTACAGACTAATATTTAAGGATTTAAAACATACTGTAGACCAATATTAGAGAAAGAGAACAGGTCCCAATACATACCCTGCGGTACACCTTTCGTAATATTGAGAAAACTACATTTGACACCATCAGAAAGCACACAGTGTCCTGTCTGTCAGATAGCTCTTAAACCATTAGCAATAATTATTGCCCAGGCCCATTTCAGATAGTTTATGAATAAGTAAGGAATGGTCAATGGTGTCGAATCCCATGGAAAGGTCTATAAATAGGGCAGCACAATGTTTTTTTTTAATGATCTAGGCAATTCAGCACATCATCTAAAACAAGCATAGCGTCTGAAACAGTGCTACAGTGTATGTCCAGATTTACAATCTGACTGGTGCATATTTAGAATAGAGTGAGAAGTTTAAAGTTCTTAGCTGGCAGTTGGTCAGGGATTCTAGTTCCTTGGAAATTGGCTGGATAACTTGGAGATTGGGCGTAATGATCTAAATCAGAAGGATCTCCGTCTTTATGTAGGGGGAGGACCTGCCGCTTTCCCAATCTTAGGGATAACACCAGTAGCAGTTGGTAAGTAAAAAATGCAGGTTAAAGGTTCAACAATGAGTGGGACAGAGAGCTGTAGTAAGAAGGAAGGGGAAAAAGTGGAATTAACCCCTGTGGATTTTTTGACATCGATCTTTACCAGGGGTAGGATGGGGTAGGATATAACATTGTACGAATTGATCGACTCTTTGGATGTTGCTATTCATACAACAACACTACTATACAGTAGACCTGGTGAGAACAACAGTACTATACAGTAGACCTGGTGAGAACAACAGTACTATAGAGTAGACCTGGTGAAAACAACAGTACTATACAGTAGACCTGGTGAGAACAACAGTACTATAGAGCAGAGGTGTGGACTCGAGTCATGTGACTTGGACTCGAGTCAGACTCGAGTCATGAATTTGATGACTTCAGACTCGACTCGACAAAATGTACAAAGACTTGCAACTCGACTTGGACTTTAACATCAATGACTCGTGACTTGACTTGGACTTGCGCCTTATGACTCGAGAAGACTTGCTACGAGGACTTGTAATGACTTGCAAAGGCTTGCTAAGAGGACTTGAAATGACTCGAAACTAAAATGTAGGACTTTGGACTCGACTTGAGACTTGATGGCTTTGACTTTTGACTCGACTTGGGACTTGCCTCATCTTTGACTCGACTTGACTCGGGACTCGAGGGCAAAGACTTGAGACTTACTTGTGACTTGCATAACAATGACTTTGTCCCACCTCTGCTATAGAGTAGACCTGGTGAAAACAACAGTACTATACAGTAGACCTGGTGAAAACAACAGTACTATACAGTAGACCTGGTGAGAACAACAGTACTATAGAGTAGACCTGGTGAAAACAACAGTACTATACAGTAGACCTGGTGAAAACAACAGTACTATACAGTAGACCTGGTGAAAACAACAGTACTATACAGTAGACCTGGTGAAAACAACACTACTATACAGTAGACCTGGTGAAAACAACACTACTATACAGTAGACCTGGTGAAAACAACACTACTATACAGTAGACCTGGTGAAAACAACACTACTATACAGTAGACCTGGTGAAAACAACACTACTATACAGTAGACCTCAGTAAAAACAACACTACTATACAGTAGACCTTAGTGAAAACAACACTACTATACAGTAGACCTGGTGAAAACAACACTACTATACAGTAGACCTGGTGAAAACAACACTACTATACAGTAGACCTGGTGAAAAAAACGCTAATTTCCCGTTCAGCCTGCGTGATGAAATATGTGCACTGTGATCCCTGGTTGCCGCCGAGGCCCAGGATGCTTCCCAAGTGGCACCCTATCTCCTATATAGTGCACTACTTTTGACCAGGCAACATAGGGAATGGGGTGCCGTTTGGGACAGACACACCCAGGCTGAGATATCTTTACATGGGGATGTCCTTCCTCGCAAATCCATTTTGGTGCCCTTTACATACAGGCTTCTTCATTCACAGAGAGCCAGATAGAACCAAGCGGGAGACAGTAGTGGCAGTTTCAATTGCTCACTTCTCACTTTTTCCCTATCCCTGAGTGACACAAAATATTAAGAACCACCCCCCGCTTTGCCCTCAGAACAGTTTCAATTCGTTGGGGCATGGACCCTAAAAGGTATCGAAAGCGTTCCACAGGGATGCTGGCCCAAGTTGACTCCAACGCTTCACACAGTTGTGTCAAGTTGGCTGGATGTCCTTCGGGTGGTGGACCATTCTTGATACACACCGGAAACTGTTGAGCATGAATAACCCAGCAGTGTTGCTGTTTTTGACACAAACCGGTGTGTCTGGCACCTACTACCATACCCCGTTCAAAGGCACTTCAATCTTTTGTCTTGCCCATTCACCCTCTGAATGGCATACATACACATTCCATATCTCAAATGTCTCAAGGCTTAAAAATCCTTCTTTAACCTGTCTCCTCCCCTTCATCTACACTGATTGAAGTGCATTTAACCAGTGACATCAATAAGGGATCACAGCTTTCACCTGGATTCACCTGGTCAGTCTATGTCAAGGAATGTTTTGTACACTCAGAGTAAATGACCTGAGCATCATATTCTCCAGCGCTGCTCTGCTCTTCGCTCACTCTCCAGGTGTAATGTTACACTACAGAGCATGCATTGGTTCAAAATGGTTCATTAAGTATTTGTGAAGTATAAGGCTCATTCTCTAAAACCCAAATATCTTTGGGGACACGTAACCTGTTTTCTAAAATACAAGGTAGGACTACTACAGTAATGGATGCTGTCAGGTATACAAACACGAAGCAGCACAGGTGTGACATCTCTGTCCTCAGAAACAAATAACAACACGAATCCTCCTAAACAACCAATCCTGAGCGATATGGCCACAGCTGTAGCCCTCCTCTCCCTCCCCTCCCCTCCCTCCTCCTCTCATCTCCCCTCCCCTCCCTCCTCCTCTCCTCCCCTCCCCTCCCTCCTCCTCTCATCTCCCCTCCCCTCCCTCCTCCTCTCCTCCCCTCCCTCCTCCCTCCTCTCCCTCCCCTCCCTCCTCCTCCTCCTCCCTCCCTCCCTCCTCCTCTCATCTCCCTCCCTCCCTCCTCCTCTCCTCCCCTCCCTCCCTCTCCTCCCCTCCCTCCCTCCTCCTCCCCCCCTCCCTCCTCCTCTCCTCCCCCTCCTCCTCCTCCCCTCCCTCCCTCCTCCTCCCTCCTCCTCCCTCCTCTCTCCCTCCCTCCTCCTCCTCCTCCTCCCCTCCCTCCCTCCTCTCTCATCTCCCTCCCTCCCTCCTCCTCTCCTCCCCTCCCCTTCCTCCTCCTCTCCTCCCTCCCCTCCCTCCTCCTCTCCTCTCCCCTCCCTCCCTCCTCCCTCCCCTCCCTCCCTCCTCTCCTCCTCCTCCCTCCTCCTCCTCCTCCCTCCCTCCTCCTCTCTCCCCTCCTCCCTCCTCCTCCCTCCCCCTCCCTCCTCTCCTCCCCTCCCTCCTCCTCCTCCTCTCCTCCCTCCTCCCTCCCTCCTCCCTCCCTCCCTCCTCCTCCCCTCCCCTCCCTCCCTCCTCCTCTCCTCCCTCCCTCCCTCCTCCTCTATCTCCTCCTCCCTCCCTCCTCTCCTCCCTCCCCTCCCTCCTCCTCCTCCTCCCCTCCCTCCTCCTCTCCTCCCCTCCCTCCCTCCTCCTCTCCTCCCCTCCCCTCCCTCCTCCTCCCTCCCTCCTCCCTCCTCTCCTCCCCTCCCTCCTCCTCCTCTCATCTCCCCTCCTCCCTCCTCCTCCCCTCCCTCCCTCCCTCCTCCTCCCTCCCCTCCCTCCTCCTCTCCTCCCCTCCCTCCCTCCTCCTCTCATCTCCCCTCCTCCTCCCTCCTCCTCCTCCCTCCTCCCTCCTCCTCTCCTCTCCCTCCTCCCTCCTCCTCCCTCCCTCCTCCCTCCCTCCTCCTCTCCTCCCCTCCCTCCCTCCCTCCTCCCTCCCTCCCTCCTCCTCTCCCCTCCCCTCCCTCCTCCTCCCCCTCCTCCTCCTCCTCCTCTCTCTCCTCCTCCTCACCTGTCAGAAACGGTTACGGCAGAAGCCCCTCTCGCTTCGGTCGGTCCGACAGCTCCTCCGGTTGCCGTGGAGCCCAGCGGTGTCCCCAGGTGAACCAATGGCAGTGCCGTTATGAACATTTGCTCATTTGCAGAAAGGTGGGAGCCACGGGGGTGAAAGAGGAGGGGTGAGGAGGGAGTGCAGGGTGTGTGGATGCATGAGTCACTACATACGGCATCAAGTCCATCTCAAGATGTCCCCTGGATACAGGTGACAGAAGACAAGAGGGGAGAGAGGAGTGGAGTGAAGCATGGCCAAATCACATCTTACAAAAACAAGTTAGAGGCACACTTTGATACATTTCCCTCATTGGTGGATTCCATCCAGTAAATATCACACCATCTCAGTTGGCATAACAACAATAGTCTTGTGTTGTGATTCTTCTATTCTAGAATGGAGAGGTGTCGACTCGACACCAGATTACCTTGTTAGCGCCACTTAGCACCGTTAGCTGTTACTTTCCTCGACTACATGTACGAGAGAGAGGAGCCTCACGTCATTGGTTGAAGCCTACACCCTCTGTAGTTTTCCTAGCGCTAGATACTCCCGAGTGGCGCAGCGGTCTAAGGCACTGCATCTCAGTGCTTGAGGCGTCACTACAGACGCCCTGGTTCAATTCCAGGCTGTATCACAACCGGCCGTGATTGGGAGTCCCATAAGGCAGCGCACAATTGGCCCAGTGTCGTCCGGTGTAGGCCGTCTTTATAAATACGAATTTGTTCTTAACTGACTTGCCTAGTTAAATAAAGGTAAAAATGTAATTACATTTTTTAAATACTGCTCGCAGTGCTCTCTGTGGTTTGATGGGTGAGCATTCTGAGCAGTGATGGAGAAGAATTTGAGTTTAGGAGAGGACAAGACAGGAGATGAGTGCTCTCTCCTGTCAGACGACAGTTTTAACTCCCACTGGGCTGGAGATAGCAGGACTACTGTATCTGTTTAGGGGGATGGTGGAGGTGTTTCCAACAGTGATCCAGTTCAGGGGCAGACTGGCCATCTGGCATTTGCCCAAATGCCAGATGGGCTGGTCCATTTTTAGCCTAGTGGGCCTGTCTAACTATTTTGTTTCTTGCAAAACGATCATTGTCTGGTTAATAATGGGGGTCTTGAGGAAAAGAATGACCCATTGTGGGGGCCTCAAGAACAAAAAGGGCCGGTTATCACTCATTTTCCTAATCGACACCGAAATTGCTTCATCACTCCAAGGAGAGCTGGTCATGAGGTAAACCAGATGGCTCATTAGAATGCTCTCAGCAAACATCGACAGCCCACCTTTTCCTCCCCTCATCCGCTATTACTCAGATCGCTGCTCTGCTTGCATTCACATAAACACGCAGTGGGTTTCACAGAGAGAGAGTTGCTGTTCTGATAACCCCAGTTCATGCTATGGATGTTCATCCCTCCCTCCCTCCCTCCCTCCCTCCCTCCAGGGCCGACCCTAGCCACCAAGTGACATACGCCACCACTTAGGGCCCTGCAGCCGCTAGGGGGCCCCGTATTATTATTATGTTTTTAGGAACTCAGTCGGGTAAGAATAGTAGAACACGCAAGGTGCAATTTCGAAACGTGGTTGTGCATCAGCAGTTGTTCTCTTGTCATGTCACTGACGGTCACTCAGTTAGCCATGTCAGCTACCGTTTTTTAGATTGTTAAGTTAGTCTAGCCAGCTATCTAAACTTGTTGTAATCATGGTTGAATTACCGGCCGGGCACGCAGAGTGATTTCCTCTCCAAAGTGAGGGCCCTGTGGGTCACAGTGTGTGTGTGTCTGTGTCTGTGTCTGTGTCTATCTGTGTCTGTTTGTGTGTGTGTGTGTGTGTGTGTGTGTGTGTGTGTGTGTGTGTGTGTGTGTGTGTGTGTGTGTGTGTGTGTGTGCGTGCATGCGTGCGTGCGTGTCGCAGTTGGCTGTTTGAGAGCCTACCCTGCCTCCCTCCCTCTGCCCTGGATGGGATTAGCATTAGGAAGACAGTCCAAGTTACACATGGAGAAAGCAGCATCTCTCTCTCCTCTCCTCCACAGCCTCTGGTAGCTAGAGGTCTGATCTGGTTCCTCTCTCTCCTCTCCTCAGACACTCTAAAGCTGTTTCTGACACTCACACACACACATACACACACACACACACACACTCACACACACAACACACAACACACACACTCACACACACACTCACACAGACACAGACACATTCACACACTCACAGACACAGACACAGACACAGACTGAGCTGCTGTATATATTTGATAGTGTGACAGTGTTAATTCTGGCACTCTTTTTTAGATGTAGTCAAGTCTTAGTCTTTTGACAAAAATATAATTAAGTCACGTTTTTATCATTTGAATAATGATTTAGTCTTGTTATTGTCAAAATTACAAAAACAGTGGGCCATTTTAGTCAACTAGTAACATTTTAGTCACATCACATGTGTATTGCCTCATTAACCTGCAGTAAACATACATCACCTGACTTCCATGTGCATAAACATACATACCCTTGTCCTACCAATATATTGTTCTGCATAACATCCTATTCTCTTCCCAATAGCAGAAATATCACAAACCTATATAAGAATTATCGGTCACGCTTTATTTGAAGTGCATCCTACGGAGGCTTCATAAAGCATTCATATAGGCTTTATAAGCACTAAATAAATGGGTCACAAATAATCTATAACAGTATTTCATGCTCTATAAAGGATTAATACATGTGAACAAATAAATTGATGGTTATGTCACACAGTTATGCCACATTATGAATCTTTATAGAGCATGATATATGGTTATAGATAATTTGTGAAGCATCTATGTAGTGCTTATGAAGTCTATATGGAGGCTTTATGAAGCCTTTATAAGATGCCCTTCAAATAAAGCGGGACCAAATTATCTGGCCACGTACATTCCTAATTCAGCCTACATAGATGCCACACATTACATAGAAAACAAACAGACACATGAGAGAAAGAGAGAGAGAGAGAGAGAGAGAGAGAGAGAGAGAGAGAGAGAGAGAGAGAGAGAGAGAGACAGAGAGAGAGGGAGGGAGGGAGAGAGAGAGAGAGAGGGAGAGAGAGAGAGAGAGAGAGAGAGAGGGGGAGAAGAACTTGACTGGCCTGCACAGACACCTGATCTCAACCCCATTGAACACTTTGGGATGAATTGGAACGCCGACTGTGAGCCAGGCCTAATCGCTCAACATCAGTGCCCGACCTCATTAATGATCTTGTGGCAGAATGGAAGCAAGTCCCCGCAGTGATGTTCCAACATCTAGTGGAAAGCCTTCCCAGAAGAGTGGAGGCAGTTATAGCAGCAAAGGGGGGACCAACTCCTTATTAATGCCCATGATTTTGGAATGAGATGTTCGACGAGCAGGTGTCCACATACTTTTGGAAATGTACACTCCCCATATTGCGTGGGAAGGTGAGTTTCTCTCCCTATGAGTGTGTGTGTGTGTGAGTGTGCGTGTGCATGGGTGTTCGTGTTTGTGCGTGTGTGTGTGTCCTCTCACTCAGCTCTCCCTCCCATACTTTTGGTCATGTAGTGTACCTTAGATTGGTCACTTTCACTGGCCAGTCCAGTGTTGTGATTGGCTATTACTAGCATTATGCATGTTATGTAGAGCTGTCTGTTGGAAAACCCAGCAGATTGATAACCAAATTAATTAAATCTAATAGGTATACTATACCTTGTGTTGAGGGGAATCTACACTACCGGTCAAAGGTTTTAGAACACCGACTCATTCAAGGGTATTTCTTTATTTTTGCTATTTTCTACATTGTACAATAATAGTGAAGACATCAAAACTATGAAATAACACATATGGAATCATGTAGTAACCAAAAAAGTGTTAAACAAATCAAAATATATTTTATATTTGAGATTCTTCAAATAGCCACCCTTTGCCTTGATGACAGCTTTGCACACTCTTGGCATTCTCTCAACCAGCTTCACCTGGAATGCTTTTCCAACATTATTGAATGAGCTCCCACATATGCTGAGCACTTGTTGGCAGTTTTTTCTTCACTCTGCCGTCCAACTCATCCCAAACCATCTCAATTGGGTTGAGGTCGGGGGATTGTGGAGGCCAGGTCATCTGATGCAGCACTCCATCTTGGTAAAATAGCCCTTACACAGCCTGGAGGTGTGTTGGGTCATTGTCCTGTAGAAAAACAAATGATAGTCCTACTAAGCCCAAACCAGATGGGATGGCGTATCGCTGCAGAATGCTGTGGTAGCCACGCTGGTTAAGTGTGCCTTGAATTCTAAATAAATCACAGACAGTGTCACCAGAAAAGCATCACCACCCCATAACACCTCCTCCTCCATGCTTTGTGATGCGAACTACACATGCGGAGATCATCCGTTTACCCACACCGCGTCTCACAAAGACACGGCGGTTGGAACCAAAAATCTCCAATTTGGACTCCAGACCAAAGGACACATTTCCACCGATCTAATGTCCATTGCTTGTGTTTCTTGGCCCAAGCAGGTCTCTCCTTCTTATTGGTGTCCTTTAGTAGTAGTTTCTTTGCAGCAATTTGACCATGAAGGCCTGAATCACACAGTCCCCTCTGAACTGTTGATGTTGAGATGTGTCTGTGACTTGAACTCTGTGAAGCATTTGTTTGGTCTGCAATTTCTGAGGCTGGTAACTGTAATGAACTTATCCTCTGCAGCAGAGGTAACTCTGGGTCTTCCATTCCTGTGGCGGTGGTGAAGCTGGTTGAGAGAATGCCAAGAGTGCAAAGCTGTCATCAAGGCAAATTGTGGCCATTTGAAGAATCTCAAATATAAAATATGTTTTGATTTGTTTAACACTTTATTTCGTTACTAAATTATTCCATATGTGTTATTTCATAGTTCTGATGTCTTCACTATTATTCTACAATGTAAAAAATTGTAAAAACAAAGAAAAACCCTTGAATGATGTCACGGATTCAGCCGAGGCTGCTCCTCCTCCTTGCTCGGGCAGGCTTCGGCATTCGTCGTCCCCGGAGTACTAGCTGCTGCCGATCGATGTTTCTGTGTTTGTCTTGTTTGGTCTTTATTGTTTACACCTGTTTCCCATTATGTTTGATTGTGTTCCCTTTAAAATCCCTCTGTTTCTCATTGTGTATTGTGCGTTATTGTTTTTGGTCTTTGCGGCAGTTGCCCTTGTGTGCGGGTCTTGTTATTTCCCTCGCTGTTCGAGGTTGCCAGTGTACTTTGTTTTGTTGCACTGAATCTAGTAAAGTTTCTGCCAGTAGCTCGGTGTCCTGCTCTTGACTTCGCCTACCGCATACACGTCGCCTTGACAAATGAGTAGGTGTGTCCAAACTTTTGACTGGTAGTGTATATATATATATATATACAGTGCCTTCGGAAAGTATTCAGACCCCTTGACTTTTTCCACATTTTGTTACGTTACAGCCTTATTCTAAAATTGATTAAATTGTTTTTTCCCCTTATCAATCTACACACGATACCCCATAATGACAAAGCAAAAACAGGTTTAAAGAAATTTTTGCTGATAAAAATAATAAAACATAAAACTGAAATACCACATTTACATAAGTATTAAGACCCTTACTCAGTACTTTGTTGAAGCACCTTTGGAAGCGATTACAGCATCGAGTCTTCTTGGGTATGACGCTACAAGCTTAGCACACCTGTATTTGGGGAGTTTCTCCCATTCTTCTCTGCAGATCCTCTCAAGATCTGTCAGGTTGGATGGGGAGCGTTGCTGCTCAGCTACTTTCAGGTCTCTCCAGAGATGTTCGATCGGGTTCAATCCGGCCTCTGGCTGGGCCCGAAGTAACAGTCTGAGGTCCTAAGCGCTCTGGAGCAGGTTTTCATCAAGGATCTCTCTGTACTTTGCTCCGTTCATCTTTGCCTCGATCCTGACTAGTCTCCCAGTCCCTGCCGCTGAAAAACATCCCCACAGTATGATGCTGCCACCACCATGCTTCACCTTCGGGATGGTGCCTTTTGGCAAATTCCAATTGGGCTGTCGTGCATTTTACTGAGGATTGGCTTCTGTCTGGCCACTATACCATAAAGGCCTGATTGGTGGAGTGCTGCAGAGATGATTGTCCTTCCGGAAGGTTATTCCAGCTCCACAGAGGAACTCTAGAGCTCTGTCAGAGTGACCATCGGGTTCTTGGTCACCTCCATGGCCAAGGCCCTTCTCCCCCGACTGCTCAGTTTGGCAGGGCGGCCAGCTCTAGGAAGAGTCTTGGTGGTTCCAAACTTCTTCCATTTAAGAATGATGGAGGCCACTGTGTTATTGGTGACCTTCAGTGCTGCAGACATTTTTTGGTACTCTTCCCCACATCTGTGTCTCGACACAATCCTGCCTTGGAGCTCTATGGACAATTCCTTCGACCTCATGGCTTGGTTTTTGCACTGTCAACTGTGGGACCTTATATAGACAGGTGTGTGCCTTTCCAAATCATGTCCAGTCAATTGAATTTACCACAGGTGGACTCCAATCAAGTTGTAGAAACATCTCAAGGATGATCAATGGCAACAGCATGCACCTGAGCTCAATTTCGAGTCTCAGAGCAAAGGGTCTGTATACTTATGTAAATTCGTTTTTTTTTTAATTGCATATATATTTGTTACTGCTCGACTAAAACAATTTCGGTTGACCAACAGCCTAAAAACCAAACAATCGACCAGTCAACAAATTGGGGTTAGCCCTAGACTAGTGATAACCAGCCACCTGACAATCTGCCCACTTTACCCCATCCGCTCCTCCCTTCTCCATCTCTGGAGACCTTCTCCCATCCCTCACTTCCCTCATCAACTCATCCCTGACCACTGGAAGCATCCTCTCTGACAAAAAGATGGCCAGAGTCACTCCCCTCCTTAACAAACCAACACTCACTCCCTCAGACGTCATAAACTACAGGCCAGTATCCCTTCTTTCTTTTCTTTCCAAATCACTTGAGCGTGCTGTCTATGACCAACTCTCTCATTATCTCTCTCAGAACTACAGTTGAAGTCGGAAGTTTACATACACTTAGGTTGGAGTCATTAAAACTTGTTTTTCAACCACTCCACAAATTTCTTGTTAAGAAACTATAGTTTTGGCAAGTCTGTTAGAACATCTACTTTGTGCATGACACAAGTAATTTTTCCAACAATTGTTTAGAGACAGATTATTTCACTTATAATTCACTGTATCACAATTCCAGTGGGTCAGAAGTTAACATACACTAAGTTGGCTGTGCCTTTAAACAGCTTGGGAATTCCAGAAAATGATGTCATGGCTTTAGAAGCTTCTGATAGGCTAACTGACATCATTTGAGTCAATTGGAGGTGTATCTGTGGATGTATTTCAAGGCCTACCTTCAATCTCAGTGCCTCTTTGCTTGACATCATGGGAAAATCAAAAGAAATCAGCCAAGACTGGTTCATCCTTGGGAGCAATTTCCAAATGCCTGAAGGTACCACGTTCATCTGTACAAACAATAGTAGGCAAGTATAAACACCATGGGACCACGCAGCCGTCATTCCGCTCAGGAAGGAGACGCGTTCTGTCTCCTAGAGATGAACGTACTTTGGTGCGAAAAGTGCAAATCAATCCCAGAACAACAGCAAAGGCCCTGTAGCTCAGTTGGTAGAGCATGGCGCTTGCAACGCCAGGATTGTAGGTTCGTTTCCCACGGGGGGCCAATATGAAAATGTATGCACTCACTAACTGTAAGTCGCTCTGGATAAGAGCGTCTGCTAAATGACTAAAATGTAAGTGAAGATGCTGGAGGAATGGGGACAAAGAGCATACTTTTTGGAGAAATGTCTGATGAAACAAACTGTTTGGCCATAATGACCATTGTTATGTTTGGAGGAAAAAGGGGGTGCTTGCAAGCCGAAGAACACCGTCCCAACCGTGAAGCACGGCGGTGGCAGCATCATGCTGTGGGAGTGCTTTGCTGCAGGAGGGACTAGTGCACTTTACAAAATAGATGGCATCATGAGGAAGGAAAATATGTTAATATATTGAAGCAACATCTCAAGACATCAGTCAGGAAATTAAAGCTTGGTCGCAAATGGGTCTTCCAAATGGACAATGACCCCAAGCATACTTCCAAAGTTTTGGCAAAATGGCTTAAGGACAACAAAGTCAAGGTATTGGATTGGCCATCACAAAGCCCTGACCTCAATCCTATAGAACATTTGTGGGCAGAACTGAAAAAGCGTGTGCGAGCAAGGAGTCCTACAAACCTGACTCAGTTACACCAGCTCTGTCAGGGGGAATGGGCCAAAATTCACCCAACTTATTGTGGGAAGCTTGTGGAAGGCTACCCGAAACGTTTGACCCAAGTTAAACAATTTAAAGGCAATGCTACCAAATACTAATTGAGTATATGTAAACTTCTGACCCACTGGGAATGTGATGAAAGAAATAAAAGCTGAAATAAATCATTCAATGTGACATTTCACATTCTTAAAATAAATTGGTGATCCTAACTGACCTAAAACAGGGATTTTTTACTAGGATTAAATGTCAGGAATTGTGAAAAACTGAGTTTAAATGTATTTGGCTAACGTGTATGTAAACTTCCGACTTCAACTGTATCTTGACCCTAAGCAGTAAGGCTTCAAGGTGGCTCACTCAAATGAGACCGCTCTCCTCTTTGTCACGGAGGCTCTCCACTCTGCCAAAGCTGACTCTCTCCTCTGTTCTCATCCTCCTAGATCTACCCGCTGCCTTCGACACAGTGAACCATCAGATCCTCCTCTCCACTCTCTCAGGGCTGGGCATCTCAGGCTCTGCACACTCCTGGATTGCATCCTACCTGGCACGTCGCTCCTACCAGGTGGTGTGGAGAGGATCTGTGTCTGCATCACATACTCTCACTACTGGTGTCCCCCAGGGCTCGGTTCCTGGCCCTCCCCTCTTTTCTCTTTACACCAAGTCACTTTTCTCCGTCATATCCTCACATGGTCTCTCCTATCATTGCTATGCGGATGACACTCAACTATTTTTCTCCTTCCCCTCTTCTCACACCCAGGTGGTGACACGCATCTCTGTGTGCCTGGCAGATATCTCAGCTTGGATGTTGGCCCAACACCTCAAGCTAAACCTCGACAAGACGGAGCTGTTGTTCCTCCCGGGAAAGGCCTGCCCACTCCACAACCTCTCCATCACGGTTGACAACTCCACAATGTCCCCCTCCCAGAGTGCAAAAAACCTTGGTGTGACCCTGGACAACACCCTGTCATTCTCTGCAAACATCAAAGCAGAGACTCGCTCCTGCAGGTTCATGCTCTATAACATCCGTAGAGTACTACCTTTCCTCACACTGGAAGCGGCACAGGTACTAATCCAGGGACTTGATTATCTCCTGTCTAGACTACTGCAACTCTCTGTTGGCTGGGCTCCCCGCTTGTGTCATCAAACCCCTGCAACTTATCCAGAACGCCGCAGCATGCCTGGTGTTCAACCTTCCCAAGTTCTCCCACGTCACCCCGCTCCTCCGCATACTCCACTTGCTTCCAGTCAAAGCTGGCATCATCTGTAAGACCCTGGTGCTTGCTTATCTAGCAGCAAGGGGAACTGCCCCTTCCTACCTTCAACCCTATGGTCAAACCCTACCCCTCTGGTCTCTTGGCCCTCTCACCCCTAGCTCCTGCTATGCCCAGTCAAAGCTCTTCTCTGTCAAGCTTCCCCCTAATAGATGAAGAACATACGTACATGCCTGATGAAGACCTAAGGGTCGAAACGTTGTTATAAATAAATATAACCTGGGAGCATGAGCAGCAGTGTGCAGCGTTTTCCTTTCTGTTTTTCAAGCTTCCCCCTAATGTCAGGACAGGGGAGTTCCTGCCCATCTTCCGAAAACATCTGAAACCCTATACCAGCAGGTAGCTTAGTGGTTAAGAGCGTTGTGCTAGTAACCGAAAGGTCTCTGGTTCTAATCCCCGAGCCGACTAGGTGAAAACTCTGTTGATGTGCCCTTGAGCAAGGCACTTAACCCTAATTGCTCTTGATAAGAGCATCTGCTAAATGACTGAAATGTAAATACCTCTTTAAAGAGTATCTTAAATAACCCCCCAAAAAAAAATCATTATATATATTTTTTTTATATACACTTTTCCTACTAGCACTGACTTTGCTGATAACTACCTTGTTGAGGGAAAATGTACTTGCTAAAATTGTGATATGTTGTTGTCTCACCTAGCTATCTTAAGATGAATGCAATAATGTAAAAGGCTCTGCATGATCAATCCGATGTCTGCAGTGGCCACACAGCATTTAATTGATACGGCCTCTGCAGAGGTCAGGGCTTTCATACTTATTGTGCTTTGGATAGCAGAGCAGAGCTGGTGTGAAGGAAGTTGTCAAGGAAGTGATTTTGTGTTTATACAGGACCTCCCACCCCCACCTACCGTCAACATCATGTCAAAGCGGAGCTACACGGAGCCCTCCGCATTGTTACAAAATTTGGGAGGTGCACGCCAATGCGGTACGCTCGATTTGGCCACCCACAAGCCTCCTGAGGCTCTGCAATTGATTCACACCATCTGTACAGAGCCTATGGACTACACGGCCCGATCAAGCATAAATTGGCTTTTTGTTGCTCTAGATAAGAGGGTCTGCTAAATGACAGAAATAAAAAAAATAGTAATATTTTTTTCGTAGTCTTTTACTCACTTTTCTTTTTTTCCTCAGTTAATTTTTATTTATATCATAATAATGTGAAATATGCGGGAGCCTTCTCGACTATCGACTGATGACCTCACATGCTAAAGAGTAAGTCACATGTAGCTGAAATGTTGGATTTACAGGTCGATTAGTTAATAGTGCTTTATATCCCTACCTCACTAACATTGTGCACTGTGTGTCTTTTTCTTCTCTTTTCCAGACACAATAGGCAACACTTGTTTTGACTTGCTGATATTTCAATAACAACTTGTTCAATATCTTTTTTAATCCAGAAACACTTTTCAATAGGCGTACGGATGGGATGGTGTGGTGACTTTTGGAAAAGCATTGATGATGACTTTGATTAGTGCGGTGAGAAAACAATGTCCAATCCAATATCGCGAGATCATGAACATAGTGGCGTCCACTACGTGTGACGTTAGTCTGTGCGATCAACGGAAGAAATTAAACATGTCGCTTACGAGGTGAGTCGTGTGGCAAGGCCTTATTTATATTTTACAGAATGTATAACACCTGTAAATGATAAAATGGCATGTTAACACATTATTTAACGTTACTAACGTCTTACCCCCATATTCTTTCTTTGAAATCGATGTTTTGGTAGTTAGCATTTAGTTAGTTAGGCTAACTCCTGGCCTAGTTGGCTAGCTAGCAAGCTAACTTTAGCTAACTGCTCTCTGGTGGTTTCTTGTCTTGGGGATTAGCTAGCTAGCTATTTGGTGTATCGGGGTCAGGTTTATTAGAAAATATACCTTGATGTTATTAGTGCGAACACAACCTTGTGTTGTGTCTCAAAACAAGCCTTTGAAGCTAGCACATGCACCGTACGCTAACGTTAGGTAGCTAGATAGCCTTGTTTACAGTCGAGATATCTGAATTGCGGTAATTCTACTTAATAGCGAAAAAAGAATGACAACTTAGTATTTTGTTTGTCTGCCTGCAGCTTTCTACCGGCGCCGACCCAGCTGTCCCAGGACCAGCTGGAGTCAGAGGAGAGAGCCCGGGCACAGAGGTCCCACTCCACCGCCCTGGTCTCCTCCCGCAGAGAACCCCCTCCCTACGGCTACAGGAAGAGCTGGGTGCCCCGCTCTCTGGAGGTACTGAGATTTACTCCATACCTAGTTTAATGGTTTCAATTATGCTGTTATTCGGTGTTAGCTATGAGTTGTCTTATAAGGGACTCTATGTAAAATGGAAGGGACAGTCAAAGCCTTACAAGAGTGTGCTATTGTTGGTGCTGTGTTAGAAATTACACTGCAGAAAATATGTAATGTGAGACTTCCTCTTGGTGTGTGTGTTGGGCTCACCTGCGTTGTAGGACTTTGGAGATG
The DNA here is from genome assembly GCF_020615455.1 of Coregonus clupeaformis. Taxonomy (NCBI): domain Eukaryota; kingdom Metazoa; phylum Chordata; class Actinopteri; order Salmoniformes; family Salmonidae; genus Coregonus; species Coregonus clupeaformis. Next base: position 13,565,962 of record NC_059224.1, on the reverse strand, counting down.
GAGGTACATCTCCACATAGCTTCTTCCTCATAATCTCACAGTTTGTTTGACTCTCTGCCTTGTTTTGTGTTGTAGGACTTTGGTGATGGCGGTGCCTTCCCAGAGATCCACGTTGCCCAGTTCCCTCTGGAGATGGGTAGGAAGAAAAAGACGTCCAACGCACTGGCCGTTCAGGTGGACGCTGAGGGCAAGATCAAATACGACGCCATCGCCAGACAGGGACAGGGCAAGGACAAGGTAAGAATATTATTAGTTATCCAGCTGGTCGGGCCTCCCGAGTGGCGCAGTGGTCTAAGGCACTGCATCGTAGTGCTAGCTGTGCACTGTCGCAGCCGGCCGGTGTTTCCTCCGACACAATGGTGCGGCTGGCTTCCGGGTTAAGCGGGCATTGTGTCGAGAAGCAGTGCGGCTCGGCTGGGTTGTGTTTCGGAGGACGCACGGCTCTCGACCTTCGCCTCTCCCGAGACTGTAACTACCAATTGGATACCACGAAATTGGGGAGAAAAAGGGGTAAAAACAAAATGCGTAAATAACTAAAAGATATCCAGCTGGTCTGCTTGGTGTAGCTAGATCTACAAGACATTCTCAGATGAGTCTGTGACATAAAGGAAGCCTATTGGTCCTTTTTATTTGGATTTATGCCGTTAGGGAACGAAATTGCCTGAATACTTTTTCTGTGCTGTGAGCCACCATTGTTATTGTCATACAGTTACCAAGTAAATAAAGCTGTTTCATGACCAGATCCTGTGTTAAACGAAGAGCCATCATTTGAATAGATGCTGCCATAGAGAACCAGTGTAGAGTTCAGTTTCTTGTATGTTCAGCTGTCTCCTCTGTTCTCCCTGTGCAGGTGATCTTCAGTAAGTACACAGACCTGCTTCCTAAGGAAGTGCTGAACGATGATGCTCCTGAGCTGCAGAAGCCTGACGAGGAGGCTGTCAAAGAGCTGACAGAGAAGACCCGTGATGCTCTGATGAAGCAGGTCTCTCAGAAGATCGCTGCAGCCATGCCTGTGAGGGCAGCAGACAAGCAGGCCCCTGCACAGTACATCAGGTATGGTTGCTCTCTGTGATATACTCTGTGGCCAGTTTATTAGGTATGCCCATCTAGTGCTGGGTCGGACCCCCCTTTGCCTCCAGAACAGCCTGAATTCTTTGGGCGGTGGATTGTACAAGGTGTGGCGTTCAAACGTTGCTCGATTTGGATCAAGGGACCTAACGTGTGCCAGGAAAACATTCCCCACACCATTACACCACCAGCCTGTACCGTTGACACCAGGCAGGATGGAGCCATGGACTCATGCTGCTTACGCCAGATCCTGACTCTGTCATCACCATGACGCAACAGGAACCGGGATTCGTCGGACCAGGCGTTGTTTTTACACTCCTCAGTTGTCCAGTGTTGGTGATCGCGTGCCCACTGGAGCCGCTTCTTCTGTTTTTAGCTGATCGGATTGGAACCCGATGTGGTCGTCAGCTGCAAAAGTCCGTCCGTGACAAGGACCGACGAGTTGTGCGTTCCGAAATGCTTTTCTGCACGCTGTTGTTGGCCTGTTTGTGGCCCGCCTGAATGCTTGCATGATTCTTGACATTCTCCTTCGATCTCTCGAGCAGTTTTTGGCCACTGGACTGCCGCTGACTGGCTGTTTTTCGTTTGTCACACCATTCTCTGTAAACCCTGGACACTGTCGTGAGTGAAAAGCCCAGGAGGCCGGCCGTTTCTGAGATACTGGAACCGGAGTGCCTAGCACCCACGATCACACCATGTTCAAAGTCGCTTAGGTCACTCGTTTTGCCAATTCTAACATTAAATCGAACAGTAACTGGTACCTGTCTGCCTGCTTTATATAGCAAGCCACGGCCACGTGACTCACTGTCTGTAGGAGCGAACCATTTTCGTGAACGGGCTGGTGTACCTAATAAACTGGCCTCTCAGTGTATATGATGCACACATTTTACATCATTGTATGTATTTCTGTCCTACAGAATAATATAATACTACGTCTTTCAGACGCAATTTAGAAATCATCATTGTGGTCTGAACACAAAAGTACAATCGCATACTTCCATTTACTTCACGTTCAGGACAGTCCCCATGAAACCTATAATGGATTCAGTGTTTGTGTGGTTTATTGAAATGGGCATGTAGATGCTGATACCTTGTGTGTTATTCCCCCAGGTACACTCCTTCCCAGCAGGGTGTGGCCTTCAACTCCGGGGCCAAGCAGAGGGTCATCCGTATGGTGGAGATGCAGAAGGATCCCATGGAGCCCCCACGCTTCAAGTAAGTACATTTTCATCATGGTCACTGACTAAATTCACGCTAAACCCGTTTAACTTACATGCTTGTCACTTTTATTATCTTGCTGGGGGAACTCGAGTCATGCACATCCTTAAACAAAACTGATGTAGACTAGAACCCACCCCCTGCGTTAACTAGGATGTAATGTTTGGTTGTTGTTTCAGGATCAACAAGAAGATTCCTCGTGGACCTCCCTCCCCTCCTGCACCAGTCATGCACTCCCCCAGCAGAAAGGTACCGTTGGGGTTCAGACTAGGGGTGGGACGTTTAAACATTTGAACGAATTTGGGATCATTTAACGTTTAGAAAAAAATCCCTAACCAAAACCTTTTTATTTATTTATATTCAAATCCCGGTGCAGTTATCACAGAAATACCACTAACATGTCCTGATCATCATAAAGGCAAAACATTTAAATGTAACAAATACCTAATGCAATAATGCTGTAAGTAGGAGATATGCATCTTTCAAATGATTTGCCTCGGCTATAAAGCGCTCCACACGTCATCGTTGTTAACTGTTGGTAAAATGGCAGAGAGTGAGACAAGGAAGCGACAGCAGCGAAGACCTGTACGGCAATACTTTGAGAAGTTAAATGAGAAGGTGATGAAATGCAAACTTTGCGAAGTGTAATTGAGCTGCAGTGGCAGTACAGGTGCAATGCTGAAAGGGAGGCGCCGTGAGACCAAACCCGTTGCTGGCAGCAGAGCGATAAGGGACGGAGTGAGAAAATCACAGCGCTCATTACAGAAATGATTACAGTTGATATGCAGCCATTGTCAATGGTAGAGGATGTCGGCTTCAATACCCTGATGGCATATCTAGAACCAGACTACAAGATGGTAGGTAGCCATGACTGCGGTGCATTGAACTGCATTGCCCCCTAGCAGTCGTACGCAGGACCATTTCTGAAATGTGAATTCATGTCATTTTATGAAGAAAATAAAATGAACGAGAGAGAAAAATGTCAGTTTAAACGTTAAATAGTTTTAATAATTTGTCACAGCCAGCTGTACTGTGTTTCCTCGGATACGGTGCGGCTGGCTTCCGGGTTAAGCGAGCAGTGTGTCAAGAAGCAGTGCGGCTTGGCAGGGTCATGTTTCGGAGGACGCATGACTCTCGACCTTCGCCTCTCCAGAGTCCGTACGGGAGTTGCAGCGACGGGACAAGACTGTAACTACCAATTGGATATCACGAAATTGGGGAGAAAAAGGGGTAAAAAATAAATAATAAAAACATACAAAAAAAGCATTTGGTCAATTCAATACATTTCATCTAGAACTTTCTCCCTCTAGCTGTGTAAATGTTGGACAAAGACGTGAAGTGTTTTCTCTCTGTCCTTTCAGATGACTGTCAAGGAGCAACAGGAGTGGAAGATTCCTCCCTGTATTTCAAACTGGAAGAACGCAAAGGTACTGACTAACTCTGCTTCCTCCCTCTGGAGGCATTAGTGAATCAATGAGACATTTGTCTTTGTTTGAGGCCAAGAGCGACGACATTGGACGAAGCCCAACTCCTGTGTTCCGTGTTCTAGGGTTACACCATCCCACTGGACAAGCGTCTGGCTGCAGATGGGAGAGGACTGCAGACCGTTCACATCAACGAGAACTTTGCCAAACTGGCCGAGGCGCTCTACATCGCTGACAGAAAGGTAAACAGTCTGTGGTTTTGGACCCTGGTGTTTGTCCTGTGCCTAGCAACTTCTCAGAGCCTCTCTGAAATATCTGGTCATCTCTCTGTGTCCATTTTCAAAGCTGACTACAATTCTGTATGCTCTTGATTTCAGAGTGATTCTGTCACCATGAAAATATGATTCTGTGCTGTGTTCTCTCTTTGTTGTTCTGTGTCTAAGCCTTTATGTCTGTGAGTCACACTTACGCTTGTGACCTTAAGTATAGAACATGATGCTGATTCACATAGCAATTCTTCCCGTTGTGTGTTGTCTAGGCCAGAGAGGCTGTGGAGATGAGAGCCCAGGTGGAGAAGAAGATGGCCCAGAAAGAGAAGGAGAAGAAGGAGGAGAAGCTCAGAGAGCTGGCTCAGATGGCCCGGGACCGCAGGGCAGGGATCAAAGGTCACGGAGGGGACAAAGGTCAGTCCACCACCCTCTTCCTCCTTCAGGTTTACCCTAACCACAGATCTAGGATCAGGTCATCTGTTTATGATTTCATGTTTTCTTGTACAAGGACTTCCAATATATAGAGTAGTAAAGCTGTGTGCATGGTCACATAAATCCTTAATAAGTACATTTGAAATTAAATATACTGACAATGTTTAACCAAACGCAGCATTGAGAAACACAAACCAATAGATCTTTCTGAGTCTTGTCCAAGTAGCTCTGTGCATGTGGAGGGAGGACTCAGCTGTCATTTCTGTTTATGTGAGTGAGCCTCCTGGTAACCACGTTGCTCCCTCTCTTCCCCTGCACTGTCCTACTCTCTCCATCCCCTGTTCCTTCTCCATCGCTCCTTCTCCATCTCTCCATCCCCTGTTCCTTCTCCATCTCTCCATCCCCTGTTCCTTCTCCATCTCTCTCCTCTCATACCTCCCTCTATCACTCCCTCTCCTATACCTCCCCTCTATTTCTCTCCTCCCTCCGTCTCTCCTGTGTCAGCTGGAGAGGACGGTGAGGCCAGAGAGCGTGACGAGATCCGTCATGACCGGAGGAAAGAGAGACAGCACGACAGGAACATCTCCAGAGCCGCCCCCGATAAGCGGTACATGCTTCTTTAACAACGCATACATACACAAACCATATGTCCATACACCATCACATACACACACATGCACTCCAGCCACACACACGACACACTCACTTTACACACACACACACACACCTATCTACATGGTGCGTAACATTTACATTTACATTTTAGTCATTTAGCAGACGCTCTTATCCAGAGCGACTTACAGTTAGTGAATCATTTTTTTTATTTTTTATACTGGCCCCCCTTGGGAATTGAACCCACAACCCTGGCGTTGCAAACGCCATGCTCTATCAACTGAGCTACATCCCTGCCGGCCATTCCCTCCCCTACCCTGGACGACGCTGGGCCAATTGTGCGCCGCACAAGAAATGTTGAATGAATGCAGCTGGCCACAGCAGCACCCAGCCCTGACCCCTTGTCTGTCTGCTACGACTGCAGTGCGACAGAGAGACAGCAAGTGAGAGGGCGTGAGGGGGGGGGCAGGGAGTGAGGGAAGGGCAGGGAGTGAAGAGGGGGAGTGAGAGAGGGAGGGGCAGGGAGTGAAGATGGGGAGTGAGGGAGAGCTAGAGACCCACAGCGACTACTTAACCTTGCTGTGTGCTGGACGTGATCATCTGCAGATTTGTAGAGATTGGGAGGGTAACGTTATCGGACCGTGCCCAGGCGGTTTGGAGCAGGTTGGGGGCGCTAGGTTTAGCTCGTAAGCTGCATTCCATTGCAGTACACCTGAAATGAATAGTTATCCTGTTGTCTCTGTCCTTCCTCCTTTATTCCCATCGTCAGGTCGAAGCTGCAGAGAGACCAGGACAGAGATATCAGTGAGCTCATCGCTCTGGGCCAGCCCAACCCTAGGGCCTCCAGCGAGGCTCAGTACGACCAGAGACTGTTCAACCAGAGCAAGGTGAGATGGAGTGCGCACACACACACACCTACACACACACTAGTGATGCATGGGTTGACTTATAGCCCACGGTTATATCTGCCGGGCGGGTTTAGGGTCATGAAATATTGTGTGGATGAAGTCCGGGTGGGTGGCGGGCGGGTTGAATAAAGAGAAAACAAAACTTTAAATTAATAAATGTATCATTCTTGTGCGATTTCTATCTATAGGCTACATTTAGTCTAAAATAATGAAAGAAAAACCTATCTGGCATTAGTGCATAAGGCTGAGGGCCTAACTGTATGCATGCCAAATACCTTACACACCAATTACCAAATATTTTGGGGACAGGCAGTAAAAGTTCTCGTCGAACCATGGAGGCAAAAACAACTATTTGAGTTTAATTCAATAAGAGAAGAAGCTGTGAAATGGAGAGGTGAAGATAAAGAGAAGGGAGGGCCAGAAAAGTCGTGTTTGGGAAAGATTTGGTGAAGTGGTAAAAGAGGATGATAGCAGTGCCGGCTATGTTATGTGTCCCGTGTAGCTCCGCTATGATACCAAATGTAGGCTACATTTTGACTCGGGAACAGGAGTGGAGAAATATGATTTATTTCTTTCAGCATCTTGAGAGAATGCCAATGCACAGGTAGTGCTATCTTTATCAGCATCATAGAAGCTGATAGTATTTCAACCACATAAAATATGCATCCAAGCTGAGCTGAAGTCTTATCAGAAACATGTTGGGTAGTTTTCACTGCTTTCTATTTCCTTACTACCAGTCGAACTGATGTCATTTGAACGTTTTACACAGAAAATCTTTCCCATTTCTCTATTTTGTTATGGCATTTTCTCTCCAGTCCCTAAACGTTTTTGCTCCGCGAAAGAAGCAGCGGTGACCGAGAACTTTACCAATGTCAACTAGATTGAAGCATTCATGACAAGTTGACTAATGGATAGCCTACCAAAATGTCGGAAATTATAAACAGAAACGTCTACATCAAGCAAAACTAAGTCCTGCACCCTCTGTCAAATATCCCAAAATCATTCCGTCCAATTTCTATATTGGCGGGTTAGGGTCAGGAGTGGGCCTCAGATTTTCACTTTATCACATATAGTCTGTTGCAGATGGGTTGTTAGCAATTGCGGGCAGGTGAAAAAACATCTGCCCGCGCACCACTAATACACACACTTTATTGTCAGGGGTTAATAAAGGCTCTCAAGTGTCAGTGGGATCCGCTGGCTGTTAATACATCTGTTCGTAAATGTCAAGTGGTTCTCACAAAGAAGGTTATGAAAGTTGTGTGCTTCCCTGGTAGTTTTTTTGAACAATCCCATTCTAAGTCTGATGTCATTGTTTACCAGGGTATGGACAGCGGTTTTGCAGGCGGGGAGGATGAGATGTACAATGTGTACGACCAGCCGTTCAGGAGAGGCGCCGACATGGCTCAGAACATCTACCGGCCCACCAAGAGCTCTGACAAGGACATGTATGGCGACGACCTGGACACACTCATGCAGACCAACAAGTACGCAAGGCCATCTGTTACATTACCCTTCTGTGTATATACTGTTAGATATATACAGTCATGGTCAAAAGTTTTGAGAATGACACAAGTATTGGTCTTCACAAAGTTCGCTGCTTCAGTGTTATGAGATTTTTGTCAGATGTTACTATGGTATACTGAAGTATAATTACAAGCATTCCATAAGTGTCAAAGGCTTTTTATTGACAATTACATTAAGTTTGTGCAAAGAGTCAATATTTGCAGTGTTGACCCTTCTTTTTCAAGACCTCTGCAATCCGCCCTGGCATGCTGTCAATTAACTTCTGGGCCACATCCTGACTGATGGCAGCCCATTCTTGCATAATCAATGCTTGGAGTTTGTCAGAATTTGTGGGTTTTTTTGTCCACCCGCCTCTTGAGGATCGACCACAAGTTCTCAATGGGATTAAGGTCTGGGGAGTTTCCTGGCCATGGACCCAACATTTCAGAAGTTTTGTTCCCCGAGCCACTTAGTTATCACTTTTGCCTTATGATCTTGCTGGAAAAGGCATTGGTCGTCACCAAACTGTTCTTGGATGGTTGGGAGAAGTTGCTCTCGGAGGATGTGTTGGTACCATTCTTTATTCATGGCTGTGTTCTTAGGCAGAATTGTGAGTGAGCCCACTCCCTTGGCTGAGAAGCAACCCCACACGTCAATGGTCTCAGGATGCTTTACTGTTGGCATGACACAGGACTGATGGTAGCGCTCACCTTGTCTTCCCCGCCGGATGCCCCAAACAATCGGACAGGGGATTCATCAGAGAAAATGACTTTACCCCAGTCCTCAGCAGTCCAATCCCTGTACCTTTTGCAGAATATCAGTCTGTCCCTGATGTTTTTCCTGGAGAGAAGTGGCTTCTTTGCTGCCCTTCTTAACACCAGGCCATCCTCCAAAAGTCTTCGCCTCACTGTGCGTGCAGATGCACTCACACCTGCCTGCTGCCATTCCTGAGCAAGCTCTGCACTGGTGGTGCCCTGATCCCGCAGCTGAATCAACTTTAGGAGATGGTCCTGGCACTTGCTGGACTTTCTTGGGCGCCCTGACACCACCTTCACAACAATTGAACCTCTCTCCTTGAAGTTCTTGATGATCCGATAAATGGTTGATTTAGGTGGAATCTTACTAGCAGCAATATCCTTGCCTGTGAAGCCCTTTTTGTGCAAAGCAATGATGATGCAGGTAACCATGGTTAACAGAGGAAGAAATGATTTCAAGCACCACCCTCCTTTTAAAGCTTCCAGTCTGTTATTCTAACTCAATCAGCATGACAGAGGGATCTCCAGCCTTGTCCTCGTCAACACACTCACCTGTGTTAACGAGAGAATCACTGACATGATGGCAGCTGGTCCTTTTGTGGCAGGGCTGAAATGCAGTGGAAATGTTTTTGGGGGATTAAGTTAATTTTCATGGCAAAGAGGGACTTTGCAATTAATTGCAATTCATCTGATCACTCTTCATGACATTCTGGAGTATATGCAAATTGCCATCATCGAAACCGAGGCAGCAGACTTTGTGAAAATTAGTATTTGTGTCATTCTCAAAACTTTTGACCAGGACTGTACATATGTACAATGACATGTATGGAAATGACTGGGACATCTAGCTGGGCGATGTGGACAAAAATCCATATTGCGGTAAATTGCCTGAATTGATGCGATGGTGACAAATAGAACTATACGTTTATAACATTTAGATTTGATTAGGATCCACATTAGCCGACACCAATGGCGACAGCTAGCCTTCCTGGGGTCCGACACATAACCAGAAAGACATTACAGACAAAATACTTTATCATTTAAAAACATGTTTGCATCTATCAGTTCCACATACATGTTAGTACATACACACAACAAGTAGGTCACATGGGGGAGAGGCATTGTGCCGTGAGGTGTTGCTTTATTTGTTTTTTGAAACCAGGTTTTCTGTTCACTTGCTCTATATGAGATGGAAGGGAGTTCTATGCAATCATGGCTCTGTATAATACTGTATGTTTCCTTGAATTTGTGAGAAGACCCAGGTGGCATGTCTGGTGGGGTAAGTGTGTGTGTCAGTGCTGTGTGTAAGTTGACTAATGCAAACAATTTGGAATTTCAAACGCATTAATGTTTCCAATAGAAACAAGAACAGATGCAGTCACTTTCCTCAACTCTTCGCCAAGAGAGACAGGCATATTATTGATATTAGCCATCTGATTACAATGAAGAGCAAGACGTGGCTCTCTGTTCTGGGCCAGCTGCAGATTAACTAGGTCCTTCTTTGCAGCACGTGACAATATGACTGGACAATATTCACGATCACATCAAACTAGAACCTGCAGGTTTGTGTCAAGAACTGCAACGCTGCTGTGTTTTTCACACTTAACAGTTTCCTGTGTGTATCAATAATGATCCACCACCCAAAGGACATCCAGCCAACTTGACACAAGCTGTGGGAAGCATTGAGGTCAACATGGGCCAGCATCCCTGTGGAAAGCTTTCGACCCCTTGTAGAATCCATGCTCTTACGAACTGAGGCTGTTCTGAGGGCCAACGGGCTGTTCCTAATGTTTTGTATACTGGACACACTCATACAGAGTAACATGCTGTTTCCCTGCCACTGCGGCGTCCTCTCTGGGGAGAGACATATGGAGAGATGCACGGTCCACTGCTGATAAATGCAACGTTTAAGCCTAATTTATACCCTGCGTACCCAACGTGAGAACGCTCCAGTGCATAGGTACTATAGTGATATTGCACTAAGTGGAGCGTGCGGTTCTTAACAGGAGTCGACCGTATAGTGCGTATGCCAGAGCAGAAAGTCTTTACTTCATCTGGAGCATCCCTCCCCTGATGTCCAGTGTCTCCTCAAAGACAGTCTTCCTTGGTTTTTCTGGCTGCTTTATGTGATTGGTTTCTTTATGTGATTGGTTTCTTTATTGGGCTATAGATAATGGGTCACTTTAACAGGGACAGGTGTTACTAGCTATAGGCTGATAAACCCTATGGAACAGTGTATCTGATAGATGGTGGCGATCAGTGGTAAATTCAACCTGCCCTTATTACGTTTCAAATATGGAGACATTAGATGTAGAAAGTTAAATGGAAAATACTTCAAAGGATTAATTATTTAATGCATTTATTTACTCGGCTCTGCACTTCATATGGATCATGGCAACTCTGTCCTCTTATGTACCTACCAGAATTCAGCACCCAACCATTTTTGAGTGAACACTATCTATTTCCAAATGATTAAACTTTCCCTACCTCTGTCCCCTCACCTCTACGCCCCAGGGTTGCAGGGAACTAAAGGAACTTCTAATCCTGGTGGACATGGGTGCACATTTTTTGCCCAGCATGCAACTGATTCCTCCTCCCCTTCCAGGTTTGTTCCGGACCGTGAGTTCTCTGGTACGGACCACGGTCCTCGTCGTGACGGCCCCGTCCAGTTTGAGGAGGATCCGTTCGGTCTGGACAAGTTCTTGGAGGAGGCTAAGCAGCACGGCGGCTCCAAGAGACCCTCCACCAGTAGAGGCTCCAAGGACTACGACCACGACAAGAAACGCAGGAAGGAGTGAGAGGACGGAGAGAGAGAGAGAGACCCAGTCTGGTGGGATGGGAGGGTAGCTCTCAGTAGTCACAAAATGGCTGCGAATGTTTTGAACCAACAGTTCCCACCCAAGACAAGTCTGATAGTGGGGGATGGGAGGGTAGCGTTCATTTGGCACAAAATCTCAGAAAACATTTTGAAAAGTAGAAGTTGCCATTTTAGCGTCTCCAATTAATTTTCCTTTTTGTTTAAACTTTGAAATACGTCTGTCTCATCTGTTGTGTGGCTGAAACCCCCAGGACCTAGCAGGGATTGTTCTTTACATCTGTGTTGATAATTACCTTTTTTTTTTCTTTACGCCATCCCTTAATCTTTACATGGAACAGAGTCCCGCCTGTAAAGGTTTTTAAGTAAAGCCCCCGCTAGTTGTATTAAGCAATGTTGCTATGGCTCGTTTGATAGTCTTTGATCTAGCAGCATTCCTGTCATTGAGTTTGAATTCCGGTCTTACGTGATCTAGTCTATGGTATCTTGATAATAACTACACAACCTCTGTTACTGGTCGGATAGTGTGACCCTACTCTGTAACCACTGAATACACTTCATACAGTGGATTGAACATGTCTCTTATTTTTAGGTTTGTGCTAATAAACATGAAACCAGTGTGATTCTACAGTGATCTAAATGTTTTATTTGTCACATAATAATAATAATATGCCATTTAGCAGACGCTTTTATCCAAAGCGACTTACAGTCATGCTTGGTAAACAACAGGTGTAGACTAACAGTGAAACGCTTACTTACGGGCCCTTCCCAACAATACAGAGAGAAAAAAACCAGATGAATAAATACAGTGAGTAACGCTAACCTGGCCAATACATGGGGTACCAAGTCAATGTGCAGGGGTACGATGTAATTGAGGTAGATATGTACATATAGGTAGGGGTAGAGTGACTACGCAACAGGAAAAATAATAAAACAGTAGCAGCAGTGTATGTGATGAGTCGAGAGTTTAGGGCTGACCCCATTTAGTCGACTGGTCGATTGTTTGGTCGATAGGCTGTTGGTCGACCGAGATTTCTTTAGTCGAGCAAAAAAAAAAAATGGTGTACAAGACACCTGTCTGATTGCCGCCTGTCTGAGTGGACTGATCCATTGTTGAGGCCGTGGGGATGGCACAGTCCGTCACTCCTAAGACGTGCTACTGAAATTGCATATGGTTATATTACGTAGGAACAATGGGGCAACACTAATATAAACATTATTTTGTAAAAGATGCTCTTTCTATCCGAGTTGGATAGCGGTTGCTGTCCGCGGTTCTGAAAAACAACAGTGCGCTGTTGAATTGGCGCCTTTTCCTAGACCATGTTGCTATGTGAATAATAGCAAAGTTAACCAGCATATTGGTGTTGAGAACAATGGGGCGGAGGCAGCAGCGGAATGAGTTGAGAAAACAGCCGTTGCCTTATTGTCTAAGAAAAGTGAGGAGAGAGGAAACCCCAACTTAATTAGGTCTATAATCAATAGCCTAACTGTTAAATGTGCCTGGCTTTATAAATTATCCATATATATCTACAGAAATAAGACAGATCCTGCTTCTGTTGCATGTTGGAGTGGTTGTTTAATAGCCTACTGATTCCGGGAGCACCAAGCATCACGCAACAATTTTTCATCTTTGCTGTGCTGTAATAAAGACGTTATTATTTTTATTCGTTAGACCAGCCTCTGGTATTATTTATCATTTAGTTTGTGTTTACGCTGTTTGTAATTGTCGGAATTTTTTTATTTATTATAATAACCCTATTTTTTTCCCCTTATTACTGTTATTATGATCATCATAATATGTAATGTCATAAGTAGGCTTACTATAGCAGCCTTGTATAACCACCATCGAGCTGCCTAAGCGCATCCTGTTTACATTGCATTTAGCAGACGCTCTTATCCAGAGCAACTTACAGTAGTGAGTGCACACATTTTCGTACTGGTCCCCCGTGGGAATCGAACCCCCAACCCTGGCGTTGCAAGCGCCATGTTCTACCAACTGAGCTACACAGGACTTAGTCATAATAATGTAACTTACTTAGGCCTATATTTAAATATTTATGTAGGCTACTGTATCACTCCAATCATTTATTCGTTCATGTCATCACACAGCATACGAGTCATTCATGATGTGAAATGCAATCAAGCATTTTAGTTTTAAAATAAAATAATAAAGCAACCATTGAATAATTAGCGTAAGCAATAAATAGACCTAAACCGTTCCATTTTGGAAATTGCATGAAAGAATGCGACTGTTTTTAGTCTTTGCTGTAATAAAGGCTTTTCAAAAAAACGTTACCACAGACACTCTGGTACGCTTGTAATTTATTTAGTGTTGCTTACATTGTTCCAAACAGTTTGGCACATAATAGCCACGCAGCGCTTGATCCTTACCTTCTTTTTCTTGATCTCCAGTATTTTCCACAACTAGAGGGTCAATGGAGATAGCTATTTGGTTAGCTATTTAGTAGTCTTATGGGTTGGGGGTAGAAGCTGTTCAGGGTCCTGTTGGTTCCAGACTTGGTGCATTGGTACAGCTTGCTGTGTGGGAGCAGAGAGAACTAGCTGTGACTTGGGTGGCCTTCCTCAGACACGGCCTGGTATAGAGGTCCTGGATGGCAGGGAGCTCCGCCCCAGTGGTGTACTGGGCCGTACTCACCACCCTCTGTAGCGCCTTGCGGTCGGGTGCCAAGCAGTTGTCATACCAAGCGGTGATGCAGCCAATCAAGACGTTCTCAATGGTGCAGCTGTAGAACATTTTGAGGATCTGAGGACCCATGACAAATATTTTCAGGCTCCTGAGGGGGATAAATTAATAAAATAAAAATAAATTGGTCATTTAGCAGACGCTCTTATCCAGAGCGACTTACAGGAGCAATTAGGGTTAAGTGCCTTGCTCAAGGGCACATCAACAGATTTTTCACCTAGTCGGCTCGGGTATTAGAACCAGCGACCTTTCGGTTACTGGTACAACGCTCTTAACCACTAAGCTACCTGCTGGATAAGGTTTTGTGATGTGTGGACAATGATAGTTCTTCGGTGTCCACATCACTAAGGAGCTATCAGAGGATATGCTGTCCTACAAAATGCACTAATAGATTGCAATCATCAGTCACGTTCATTAGACAGACACCAACCGGAAGAGGACTGCAACCGGGAGGTCGCTCATTTAAGTGTTCCGTTGCGTGCCTTAATGAACAAGGCCCAGATGCATTCTCCTCAGTCAGTGAATGCAGTCCCTTCTCTCTGTAGGGTGTCTTGTTGTTGTAACTGTTTTATTTAGAGCGCCACAGTTTCCCCAGATTTTTAATCACGTCCTGAATAGTGCCTCTAATTTACATAGAAGATGAAATGCCCAAAGTTGATTCAGAGGACCCATTAATTCCCTAGCATGACCATCTGACATCAACGGATATGCTCTGCATCCTCTACTTCTGACCAGAGCCCTATGGGCCACTACTTCTGACCAGAGCCCTATGGGCCACTACCCCAAGACAGTTGTTGGTTGTAGGGCCATGTACCCCAAGATAGTTGTTGTTTGTAGGGCCATGTACCCCAAGACAGTTGTTGTTTGTAGGGCCATGTACCCCAAGACAGTTGTTGGTTGTAGGGCCATGTACCCCAAGACAGTTGTTGGTTGTAGGGCCATGTACCCCAAGATAGTTGTTGTTTGTAGGGCCATGGACCCCAAGACAGTTGTTGGTTGTAGGGCCATGATGTACCCCAAGACAGTTGTTGGTTGTAGGGACATGTACCCCAAGATAGTTGTTGTTTGTAGGGCCATGTACCCCAAGACAGTTGTTGGTTGTAGGGCCATGATGTACCCCAAGACAGTTGTTGGTTGTAGGGACATGATGTACCCCAAGATAGTTGTTGTTTGTAGGGCCATGATGGACCCAAGACAGTTGTTGGTTGTAGGGACATGATGTACCCCAAGATAGTTGTTGTTTGTAGGGCCATGATGTACCCCAAGATAGTTGTTGTTTGTAGGGCCATGATGTACCCCAAGACAGTTGTTGTTTGTAGGGCCATGTACCAAGAGACAGTTGTTGGTTGTAGGGCCATGATGTACCCCAAGACAGGTGTTGTTTGTAGGGCCATGTACCCCAAGACAGTTGTTGTTTGTAGGGCCATGATGTACCCCAAGATAGTTGCTGTTTGTAGGGCCATGATGTACCCCAAGACAGTTGTTGTTTGTAGGGCCATGTACCCCAAGACAGTTGTTGTTTGTAGGGCCATGGACCCCAAGACAGTTGTTGGTTGTAGGGCCATGATGTACCCCAAGACAGTTGTTGGTTGTAGGGCCATGTACCCCAAGATAGTTGTTGTTTGTAGGGCCATGTACCCCAAGACAGTTGTTGGTTGTAGGGCCATGATGTACCCCAAGACAGTTGTTGGTTGTAGGGACATGATGTACCCCAAGATAGTTGTTGTTTGTAGGGCCATGATGGACCCCAAGACAGTTGTTGGTTGTAGGGACATGATGTACCCCAAGATAGTTGTTGTTTGTAGGGCCATGATGTACCCCAAGATAGTTGTTGTTTGTAGGGCCATGATGTACCCCAAGACAGTTGTTGTTTGTAGGGCCATGTACCAAGAGACAGTTGTTGGTTGTAGGGCCATGATGTACCCCAAGACAGTTGTTGTTTGTAGGGCCATGTACCCCAAGACAGTTGTTGTTTGTAGGGCCATGATGTACCCCAAGATAGTTGCTGTTTGTAGGGCCATGATGTACCCCAAGACAGTTGTTGTTTGTAGGGCCATGTACCCCAAGACAGTTGTTGTTTGTAGGGCCATGATGTACCCCAAGATAGTTGTTGTTTGTAGGGCCATGTACCCCAAGACAGTTGTTGTTTGTAGGACCATGTACCCCAAGATAGTTGTTGTTTGTAGGACCATGTACCCCAAGACAGTTGTTGTTTGTAGGGCCATGATGTACCCCAAGACAGTTGTTGTTTGTAGGGCCATGATGTACCCCAAGACAGTTGTTGTTTGTAGGGCCATGATGTACCCCAAGACAGTTGTTGTTTGTAGGGCCATGATGTACCCCAAGACAGTTGTTGTTTGTAGGGCCATGTACCCCAAGACAGTTGTTGTTTGTAGGGCCATGTACCCCAAGACAGTTGTTGTTTGTAGGGCCATGTACCCCAAGATAGTTGTTGTTTGTAGGGCCATGATGTACCCCAAGACAGTTGTTGTTTGTAGGGCCATGTACCCCAAGACAGTTGTTGTTTGTAGGGCCATGTACCCCAAGACAGTTGTTGTTTGTAGGGCCATGTACCCCAAGATAGTTGTTGTTTGTAGGGACGTGTACCCCAAGATAGTTGTTGTTTGTAGGGCCATGTACCAAGAGACAGTTGTTGGTTGTAGGGCCATGTACCCCAAGACAGTTGTTGTTTGTAGGGCCATGTACCCCAAGACAGTTGTTGTTTGTAGGGCCATGTACCCCAAGATAGTTGTTGTTTGTAGGGACGTGTACCCCAAGATAGTTGTTGTTTGTAGGGCCATGTACCCCAAGACAGTTGTTGTTTGTAGGGCCATGTACCCCAAGATAGTTGTTGTTTGTAGGGCCATGTACCCCAAGACAGTTGTTGTTTGTAGGGCCATGTACCCCAAGATAGTTGTTGTTTGTAGGGACGTGTACCCCAAGATAGTTGTTGTTTGTAGGGCCATGTACCCCAAGACAGTTGTTGTTTGTAGGGCCATGTACCCCAAGATAGTTGTTGTTTGTAGGGCCATGTACCCCAAGATAGTTGTTGTTTGTAGGGACGTGTATTTCAAGCTTTTGCAACATGCCTTATTCCTTCTCATAATCTTGCTAGGCTTCACATTTTGGTTCTACCTGCAATGTCATTATGTTTGGAACAAAACACACATAGTTCAACTACAAACACTTCAATCTGGCCCCTAGAGTTCCCACTCCGACAGAGAGAGAAACACCTGATAGAGGTAATAATGACAGGATGCCAAGTATACTAGCCTTGCCTCAGTGGTAGACTGTTCTCTTCTGCAGTCAGTTTATTATAGGCCCCATGCCGATTCTCTGATAGACAGTTTTCACACTCCACTTCCACACTGTGCCTCTTCAAGGCTTCACTGCCTGTCTCTAGTCACAGCTGTTATGTTGCCATCGGAATTCATTTCCCTCCCACAGTGAGAGGTCAGGCCAAATGGGATTATCACACACTCCCTGTCAACCCATGGAGCCTGCAAACAAACAGCGTGTGCGTTTGCGTGTGTTTGCGTGCGTGTGTGTGTGTGTGTGTGTGTGTGTGTGTGTGTGTGTGTGTGTGTGTCGGCTTGTCCACACAGCCCCTCGGGCACTGGAGAACAATAAAGCTTGACTCGCTCCATAGGAAAATGCTGTTTTATTTTGCATTGACCTTTATCATGTGGAGAAGAGTGGAACCGGTGATTGTAATCCGATAGCATCTCAGCAGGAGATGCTTTTCAGACCGCGGTGGAGATTCGCTGTAATGTTGTAAGACAAACAGTGGCGTGAGAGAATCAATCCACAGTATGACGAATCAATGTCAGTTGTTACTGGTCTGATGTAGGGCTGCATCTTTTAGTGGTTCAGAGTGGTGTCTCTGTTGTGTGTCGTCTGTAGTGTGTCGTCTGTAGTCTGTAGTCTGTAGTGTGTAGTGTGTAGTCTGTAGTGTGTAGTCTGTAGTGTGTAGTCTGTAGTGTGTAGTCTGTAGTGTGTAGTCTGTAGTGTAGTCTGTAGTGTGTCGTCTGTAGTCTGTAGTGTGTAGTCTGTAGTGTGTAGTCTGTAGTGTGTAGTGTGTAGTGTGTAGTCTGTAGTCTGTAGTGTGTAGTCTGTAGTGTGTAGTCTGTAGTGTGTAGTCTGTAGTGTAGTCTGTAGTGTGTCGTCTGTAGTCTGTAGTGTGTAGTCTGTAGTGTGTAGTCTGTAGTGTGTAGTGTGTAGTCTGTAGTGTGTAGTCTGTAGTGTGTAGTCTGTAGTGTGTAGTGTGTAGTCTGTAGTGTGTAGTCTGTAGTGTGTAGTCTGTAGTGTGTAGTGTGTCGTCTGTAGTGTGTAGTCTGTAGTCTGTAGTGTGTAGTCTGTAGTGTGTAGTCTGTAGTGTGTAGTGTGTAGTCTGTAGTGTGTAGTCTGTAGTGTGTAGTCTGTAGTGTAGTCTGTAGTGTGTCGTCTGTAGTCTGTAGCAGGGGCGGCCTGTTCAATAGGGCGATATGGGCGACGCACTGCCAAACGGGAAAAGGAAGGGATTTTTTTTCTAATCAATTATATCACGGCAACAGTAGTTATCAGTGTTGTAATCTATACGTCTGATCTGCCACAGTGCCACACTGCCACTAAATGTCGAATCAGGCTAAAGTCGTGCTTCAAATGGCTCCCCCCCCTTTTGGGGCGATTTCAGTCAGGTTGAAAATCGCCCATAAGTCTGTCATAGACTCCCATGTAAAATCTATTTTTTTCAAATTTCAGAGCCTTCAATACAATCTCAATGGGTGTCTGTGGGCTTGCACTTACGCGCTTTCGTCATACGTTACGTAACCATGAACGTAACTGAGAAAAGAGTGGATTGTTTGAAAGAAGTTCCTTTTTGTCGGCGAACAAATGAAGATAAATTGGCAACGAAACAATTAGGACCTCCCAGACCAAATTTAATAATTCAACAGGTTTCTACTAAAGGCGGAAAGTCCTACACCCGAGGATTTTCCAAAAATTGGTACGAACGAAAAAAGACATTGCCACTCACTCAACTGGATGACGAGGGATACAGGCTAGCTGTCCGCCGCCACAACGATGAGGTTAGTGTTGATAATCACAAGTTTACTGGAGAACCAACTGAGACCAAGTAGAGACTTTGGACAGGGTGGATATGGTGTAATAAAGGCAGTTTATTCAGAGGTAAATATATCTGGAATCGCGTTCACGGACCCGTTCGTCAAACTCTTAGGGAGCTATAAATTAAGCCCCATTACTTACCATATCAGATAAGAGAAATTGCTGCAGCTACATATATTTTACATCCTGGCCCTACATAGTTCACTATTTGCATCACTTACCAAAATATTACATGTGGTCATATATGCTTGGAAAGTGGAGATGCCATAGAACGTCAAAAAGTAAACATTGCTGGAGACACATTGCCGTTTTGGAGAAGACATCGCGTTTGCTAGCGAAGAGATTTGTTGTGGCAAATGAACTTGGGCTGGGAATTGCCAGGAACCTCACGATAAGATATATGCATCAGCATTGCGAGTCTCATGATTCTATACGTATTGCGATTCGATACTGTGATTTTATTGCGCACCATATGTCTGTTGCAGAGGGATCAGAAAGCCATGAGAACGAGTTTTGATCAGTCATGGAAATAAAAGTGCTGAAAACAAATTGGCTCCCAATGTGAAAAGATTGAGAACAAGCTATGAAGGAACAATAATGGTGTTTTGGTGCAGGTACAGCCAACTAGCGCTAAAATATTGCGATATTGTCAATACAGTATATCGTAAAGTATCACTATGTAACTCGATTTCTTTCACCCCAATCCCTCAAATTAACGGTAAATAACTGAATTGTTTGCCCCACATTTAGCTAAGATGATTAGCTAGCCAGCTAAAATGTTTTATTTAGTTAGCAGTCGCATCTACAATAGTTTACTATAACATGTCTCCAAAAATGACGTGGTGTCTCCAATTGTGTTGACATTTTACAATTGCGATGCGCATCCATGAGTATCCACTTTCTGTAGCTCAGCTGGTAGAGCATGGCGCTTGTAACGCCAAGGTAGTGGGTTCGATCCCGGGACCACCCATACACAAAAATGTATGCACGCATGACTGTAAGTCGCTTTGGATAAAAGCGTCTGCTAAATGGCATATTATTATTATTATTATTATTATTCTGAAGAGAGCCCCAAACATTGTGTGCAGACATTTTATGCAATAAATGAAGTAGGTTCAATCTAGTAGTTCTGATCTTCTGATTGGTCCTGATGAGTTGGGCGAGGTCACCTCCAGGCTACTGTCACTGTTGCATTGGCTCTGAGTCGGGTTCTCTGTCTTCAAATGTTCAGCCTAAGAGAGGGGATTTTTGTGTGTGTGTGTGTGTGTGTGTGTGTGTGTGTTTAACAGTGATGATGTGTGTGTGTGTGTGTTTAACAGTGATGATGTGTGTGTGTGTGTGTTTGTGTGTGTGTGTGTCCTCAGAGCAAGAACTCGTGAGTTGGAAGAACTGAGAGGCCTATGGCGTGGGTGTTGTCCTTGGCCACCTGCTGACAAGATAGGACCCTTTTGTCCATTGTTATTGGATAGGAACAGAACTTATAACCAGCTCCTGACCTAAATAGATCTTAGCACAACATTTTACTCAACATATCATATTCCATATTCACTATAACAAATATATTTACTACGACATTAGCAAGAACCGCCACATCCTCAGCCGGCTAATCCAGTGTGTGAAGTTTTGCGGAGTGTTTGAGTTAGCTTTGCGAGGCAAAGATGAAACTGAGGGCTCCACCAACCCTGGTAAGCCAACACTTTTGAGATCAGTCAATAAATGCTTCTGGTATTGACTTATATGCTGCCCCTGTCTTCATGTTGTTGCTGGACATATCTTTTTTTAAATGTGTGTAGGTCACCTAAATCATCAGAAAAATTGCCCCTCCTGAGAATTTTTTCAGGAGCCGCCACTGGTCTGTAGTGTGTAGTGTGTAGTCTGTAGTGTAGTCTGTAGTGTGTCGTCTGTAGTCTGTAGTGTGTAGTGTGTAGTCTGTAGTGTGTAGTCTGTAGTGTGTAGTCTGTAGTGTGTAGTCTGTGGTGTGTAGTGTGTAGTCTGTAGTCTGTAGTGTGTAGTCTGTAGTCTGTGGTGTGTAGTCTGTAATGTGTAGTCTGTAGTGTGTGTCATTGCTGGTATGGCTTAATTTGGAGGGACTGATATCATTTTTCGGCAAGTTGATGTGCTGTTTATGACATCACAGATAGGACCGAGAGCTTTACTGACCAAGTACCTGACTTCAGGGTGAGGGCCCAGAGAGCACCCCATTCTGTATGATGCTGTAGTCTACAAATTCAATTGAGCTTTTTGAAGCATAGCCCTAACACAGGCACCCTCAGCGTATTCTTTCAGTTCTCTGTTGAGCTTTGACCATTATTGTTGAGACCGTGAGGTGTATTTAATTTTCTCAGACAGCTTGATAATGGCTCTTCACTAGTTGTTCGGGCTGTGAATGTGGAACAGTGGAAGATTAATGAGTTTCTTAAGAAAACGAAATTGGTTCTTTGGCCAGCTTTTGTGTGGCTTTGAACACAAACAGCTAAACACCATTGTGTCCTTCCATAATGGAATCTTCAGTGTGCAGACGGAACACGATTTATAGGTTTTTATCTCTGTTCCCAGAATGGAACAACCCCCAGACAGAAACAATATTGAGTTGTACAGCAAATTTTTCACTTCAAGGGTGGTTTCTAGTTATTTGTTATTATGTATGTGTTTTTGTGATATTTTCCTTCCCTGTCAGTGAGAGAAAGAGGAAGCAATCCGGTTCAGTGATAAATGTGTGTGCTCTGTGGTCCTTTTGACCTGTCTAAAGGTCTGGACAAAGATCCTAGCAGACTGATGGTTTGTTGTTCCACGTGCTGAACTCGGACCCTCTTTCTTTTTATAGAATTACCTACTCTTATGAGTCAGTCTGAGGATTTGATTCTGCTGTATATAAATAAATAATATGCCATTTAGCAGACGCTTTTATCCAAAGCGACTTACAGTCATGCGTGCATACATTTTTGTGTATGGGTGGTCCCGGGGATCGAACCCACTACCTTGGCGTTACAAGTGCCGTGCTCTACCAGCTGAGCTACAGAGGACCGCATGACGCAAGCAAATCCTGACTCAGGCATCCGTTCAAAATACTCAGTGAGAATCTCAATTGCATACTCCTCGCGTCCTCTCTCCTTGCCTCCTTCTCAAAACCCATTGGTTGAGAAAGCCAGAGATTCCACCCCTCTGACCTTCTCCTCCAATGGGGTTTGAGAAGGAGGCGAGGAGAGAGGACGCGAGGAGTATGCTATTGAGATTCTCCCCATCATGCTAATCTAATTTTACTCACCCAGTCACTATTCCATGTTGCCTGGCTTGCACCGTTTCCTCATCACAACAGACTAGTGGAGTCTGGGGGTCTTGGCTTGACACTCATTGGAAAGTCAATCCAGACCAACATTCATATAGCTTGAGATTTGTCTATGGCTCGTGAGAATACTCTTTGGATGACTGAGCAGTCAGTCAGTGGGTGTGTAGCAGAGTCTGAGGCTAGCCTCTGAATCCTGGAGAGCTGAACAGAACCTCTGTTCTCCTGCACTCCACTCCTCTCCTCTCCTCTCCTCTCCTCTCCTCTCCTCTCCTCTCCTCTCCTCTCCTCTCCCTCCTCCCCTCCTCTCCTCTCCTCTCCTCTCCTCTCCTCTCCTCTCCTCTCCTCTCCTCTCCTCTCCTCTCCTCTCCTCTCCTCTCCTCTCCTCTCCTCTCCTCTCCTCTCCTCTCCTCTCCTCTCCTCTCTCCTCAGCCGTGGCTCCTCTTCCCAAGTATGACCGAGAGCATAATCCATTATAAGGAGAAGGTTTAGACAGGCGTAAAAACTCTCTAATGGTTGTGTCAGTCAGAGACCGTCCCCGCCTGGCCGTCACACACACACACATGCACACACACACACACATGCACACACACACAGGCGCACGCACACACACAGGCGCACGCACGCACACACACACGCGCGTGCACACGCACACACACATGCACACACACACACACACATGCACACACACACAAGCAGACATGCACACACGCACACACATGCACACACACACACACAGGCGCATGCACACACACACACACACACACACACACAGTTGCCGAGAGAGGCATGGCTGCCTGGAATTCAATGTTCAGCACACTGACAGCTCTGGAATGCGTTGTGTGATTGAGTGACAGCTGGGACAATGTCTTAATTTAATAAAAGACCAAGTTGGATGTTGTCTATCACAGTGCCATCCGTTTTGTCTCCAAAGCCCCATATAATACCCACCACTGTGACCTGTACGCTCTTGTTGGCTGGTCCTCACTACATATTCGTCGCCAAACCCACTGGCTCCAGGCCATCTATAAATCACTGCTAGGCAAATCCCCGCCTTATCTTAGCTCATTGGTCACCATAGCAACACCCACCCGTAGTCTGCGCTCCAGCGGGTATATCTCACTGGTCATCCCCAAAGCCAACACCTCCTTTGGCCGCAATTCCTTCCAGTTCTCTGCTGCCAATGACTGGAACAAACTGCAAAAATCTCTGAAGCTGGAGACACTTATCTCCCTCACTAACTTTAAGCATCAGTTGTCAGAGCACCTTACCGATCACTGCACCTGTACACAGCCCATCTGAAATTAGCCCGCCCAACTACCTCATCCCTATATTGTTATTTATTTTGCTCATTTGTACCCCAGTATCTCTATTTGCACATCATCTCTTGCACATCATTCCAGTGTTAATACTAAATTGTAATTATTTTGCACTATAGCCTATTTTATTGCCTTACCTCCATAACTTGCTAAATTTGCACACTGTATATTATATGTATTTCTGTTGTATTTTTGACTTTGTTTTGTTTTACCCCATATGTAACTCTGTGTTGTTGTTTTTATCGCACTGCTTTGATTTATCTTGGCCAGGTCGCAGTTGTAAATGAGAACTTGTTCTCAACTGGTTTACCTGGTTAAATAAAGGTGAAATAAAATAAATAAAAATAAAAGTGTCTTACTGTGGGGCCAAATGGCTCATAGTAGTTCCCTGTGGTTGTTGCTGTTCTTTTTCGATGGTGGTGATGTCTGTGATGATCATTTCTTCCATATTTCACTTGTTCCTCTTTCTCTCGTCTCTTTCACTTTCTCTCGTCTCTTTCACTTTCTCTCTCACACACGCGTTCACACAGAGAGGTCAATTATAATAGGTTATAATAGGTTATGACTCGTCAGTGTCCTGTATTCATTATAATATTTACCATGTACATATTGTGATGTCATATTGTGCTAAAGCTAAATAATAGGTATTTTCTGTCCAAGATCAGAGCTTTGTCTGGAATTTTAACCTCAACCTTATAAAACTATAACATTGAGATAGATGCATCTATCTCATGGGTAGGAGCCACCTTAGCCATCAGGGTGATTGGTGTTACTTAGGATCAGGGGCACATTCTGAAATTGCATTTTTGTCCCCCCCCAGTTTTATCATTGGAATGTGATACAAAACGAGACAAAAGTGTGCTTTAGGACCATGCGTATGCCTCTGAGCGGTCGGGTTTATCTGACTGGAATAATAAATAATGTCCCAACCACTTCTAAAACCAAAGTTGCGGCCCTGTTTAGGATTATAAATACAGTGGGGGAAAAAAGTATTTAGTCAGCCACCAATTGTGCAAGTTCTCCCACTTAAAAAGATGAGAGGCCTGTAATTTTCATCATAGGTAGAAATCTTGCTTGTTTGTAGGTGACCAAATACTTATTTTCCACCATAATTTGCAAATAAATTCATTAAAAATCCTACAATGTGATTTTCTGAATTTTTTTTCTCATTTTGTCTGTCATAGTTGACGTGTACCTATGATGAAAATTACAGGCCTCTCTCATCTTTTTAAGTGGGAGAACTTGCACAATTGGTGGCTGACTAAATACTTTTTTCCCCCACTGTAAACGGTAAACCTAGTAATGTATTATTAATCAGACTGCTTGTATTATAGATCTCAGTTCATCATTGTGTTAAGGACATGGCTTGGTCTGTAGTATGGCAAATGTTTAGTTTATTACTTCGACCATTTAAGTACACATAAAACTTGAAAAGCTATACATGCACATGAGTAAAATCATTGAGGAAAACACAAAATAAAGTTTAGGACTTATTTACATTGTGGTTCTCTTAAATTACATGGTGTAAAGTACTTAAGTCAAAATACTTTAAAGTACTACTTAGGTAGATACTGTACTTTAATATTTCTATTTTTGACTACTTTTACTTTTACTTCACTACATCCCTAAAGAAAATAATGTTTTCCTTGATAACCCAAAGTACTCGTTACATTTTGAATGCTTAGCAGGACAGGAAACACGTGGTCATCGAGAACACGTGGTCACCCCTACTGCCTCTGGTCTGGTGGACTCACTAAACACAAATACATATTTTGTAAATCATTTCTGAGTGTTGGAGTGTGCCCCTGGCTATCCGTAAATTTTTAAAACAAGAAAATGGTGCCGTCTGCTTTGCTTAAAATAAGGAATTTGAAATGATTTATACTTTTACTTTTACTTTTGATACTTATATATATTTGAGGAACTCCATTTACTTTTGATACTTAAGTATATTTAAAACCAAATACTTTTACTTAAGTAGTATTTTACTGGGTGGCTTTCACTTTTACTTGAGTAACTTTCTATTAAGATATCTATACTTTTACTCAAGTATGACAATTGAGTACTTTTTCCACCAGTGTGTGTATGTTGTTTAAAGACACTGGTTCCCAATAGGCTGTCTGGGGTGTATAGGGAGAGATTGATGCCCCTGGATGATTTCATTAGATCACATTTACAGTAGGGAAATGACTACACAGGCTGTGAATACATCATTTACATTTTAGTCATTTAGCAGACGCTCTTATCCAGAGCGACTTACAGAGCAATTACGGTTAAGTGCCATGCTCAAGGGCACATCGACAGATTTTTCACCTAGTCGGCTCGGGGATTAGAACCAGCGACCTTTCGGTTACTGGCACAACGCTCTTAACCACTAAGCTACCTGCCGCCCTCATCTACTGTAGGGAAATGACTACACAGGCTGTGATTACATCATCTACAGTAGGGAAATGACTACACAGGCTGTGAATACATCATCTACAGTAGGGAAATGACTACACAGGCTGTGAATACATCATCTACAGTAGGGAAATGACTACACAGGCTGTGAATACATCATCTACAGTAGGGAAATGACTACACAGGCTGTGAATACATCATCTACAGTAAGGGAAATGACTACACAGGCTGTGAATACATCATCTACAGTAGGGAAATGACTACACAGGCTGTGAATACATCATCTACAGTAAGGGAAATGACTACACAGGCTGTGAATACATCATCTACAGTAAGGGACCCATCGATTGAATGTAACTCATAGGCAACACCATGCAATAGATTACCAATGACGTGTTTACCTGTCAGAGGAGACACACAATAATTAAGTTGTTGTTCCTGTATGGATATTTAATATGGGTTGATGCATTTTAATGATTACAGACACATCTGTCCACGTCATATTGTGGAGATTGGTTTGCAGGGATTTAACTTTGCAGAAAATGACTGATGAGACATGGATTGTGTATGTGTGCCTTTCAGAGGGTGAATGGGCAAGATAAAAGATTGAAGTGCCTTTTAACAGGGACATCCAGCCAACTTGACACAACTGTGGAAAGCGTTGGGAGTCAACATGGGCCAGCATCCTTGTGCAATGCTTTTGACACCTTGTAGAGTCCATGCCCCGATGAATTGAAGCTGTTCTGAGGGCAGAAGGGGTGCCGGTGCAACTCAATATTAGTAAGGTGTTCTTACCTAAGTGGCTCATCTGCAACAACAACATTGGCTATCTGTATCTATGCATCTCTGCATTCACTGGATGGAGATAACAGATACATGAAAGTGTTTTACCACAGGCAGATATATCTCGGCTGTTAAAGTATTGGTTGTTTTGGCTGTGTCTTCAGCACATCTGATCACAAAAATTCTTACAGCAAATGCAGACCTCTGTGACAAAATTAACAAGTGATTGATCGATGTGTTTTGTGATTTCCATATGTAATTTCTCCCATAAATAATCTGCTGGAGAAGATAATATTGTTCAGAAGCAAAATATCAATTCAATCAGATTGGATTCCAGGTCTAAATCTATTCGATGTAACAACATTATAACATACAGTGTGTCATCCATTAGATCCCCAGCCTTCTCCCACTTAACCCTGTCCCAGATCCAATTAAAGCGTTACAGTCTCATCTCCACTATTAAGAAGAGATCTTAAGGCTGTGGCACAAACAACACCCTATTCCCTTTATAGTGCACTTCATTCTTTAACAGGGCCAGCCCATAGGGCTCTTGTCAAAAGTAGTGCCATTTGTGACGCATACTATTGGTCTTAACAACCTCTGTGCACGTTGGCAGAGCTAGTCGACATAATCCACTGTAACACAGTGAAGGTATATGACCTTGAATAGGGCGCAAAGCATAAAAGTATCCCGTTGAAAAATCGATTGGACAGAGAATTAATTGCTTTGATGTTATCAGGAAATAATTGTCTTAATCTCAGAGTTCACATTGAGTTAGGTTAGAACATTGCTGTTGTACATTGAGGTATACTGTATAACCAACAGTGGTGTTAATCGAAGAGCGAAGTATTTGGTGATATGATCTTCTCTACTGTTTCTATGGTCCTAAAACGCAATCTAGGAGGGTAAGAGGAGTAGTGAAACACTTATACAAACAACCCTGTTCAATCAAACCCATATGTATGGATAATCTCCAAACCCATATGTATGGATAATCTCCAAACCCATATGTATGGATCATCTTCAAGCCCATATGTATGGATAATCTCCAAACCCATATGTATGGATAATCTCCAAACCCATATGTATGGATCATCTCCAAACCCATATGTATGGATCATCTCCAAACCCATATGTATGGATCATCTCCAAACCCATATGTATGGATCATCTCCAAACCCATATGTACGGATAATCTCCAAACCCATATGTATGGATAATCTCCAAACCCATATGTATGGATCATCTCCAAACCCATATGTATAGATAATCTCCAAACCCATATGTATGGATCATCTCCAAACCCAGTTACTGGTTCTACTGCTCACACAGGGTAGAGTTGTGTTGGAGTGTTTAATTTAGCCTTTGGCTAGACTCAAAGTGCACTTGAGAGAGTGTTCTGTGCCAAGAAAGCAAGTGTGTGTTTATAACATCTAAAAGACAGTACTTTAATAATGCAGCATGGTGAAGCATGTCTCTCTACACTGAGTGTACAAAACATTAGGGAACACCTGCTCTTTCAATGACATAGCCTGACCAGGTGAATCCAGGTGAAAGCTATGATCCCTTATTGATGCCACCTGTTAAATCCACTCCAATCAGTGTAGATGAACGGCGGGAGACAGCATAGCTGCGGGAAGTAGTTTGGGGGTGCTGGAGGTGGGGTAGGCGACGGTGCTGAAAAATGGTTTTGCCCACGCTACAGACGTCTATATCGGTCCACTAATACAGGACTCGTAAAGGCCCAGTGAACTAGTTTTGTAAAAAAAAAAATATATATTGTTTATTTATTGGTTTATTCAGATTTTCCAGGGGGTGCTGCAGCACCTTCAGCAACCCTACTTCCTGCGGCTGTGGGAGGAGACTGGTTAAAGAAGGATTTTTAAGCCTTGAGACAATTGAGACAGGGATTGTGTATGTGTGCCATTCAGAGGGTGAATGGGCAAGACAAAATATTTAAGTGCCTTTGAACGGGGTATGGTAGTAGGTACCAGGCAGGTTTCCTGTGTGTATCAAGAATGATCCACCACCCAAAGGACATCCAGGCAACTTGACACAACTGTGGGAAGCGTTGGAGTCAACATGGGCCAGCATCCCTGTGGAACGCTTTTGACACCTAGAGTCCATGCCCCGGTGAATTGAGGCTGTTCTGAAGGTAAAAGGGGGGAGCGAGTGCAACTTAATATTAGGAAGGTGTTCTTAATGTTTTGTACACTCAGTGTATATCTAAAGGCTGTTGAAGCATGCTGTCTATTGATTGGAGTGGTTGAAGTCTCTTTTGGGTATTGGCTTTGTGTGTGTGTGTGTGTGTGTGTGTGTGTGTGTGTGTGTGTGTGTGTGTGTGTGTGTGTGTGTGTGTGTGTGCGCTTGCGCATGTGTGGGTTGGTGCGTGAGTGCACGTGTGTGTACGTGTACATGTGTGGCGTGCACGAACATGTTGACCAAACAGGAAGAAATGCCGTAACATGACCTGGAAGGCTTTTAAGAGCCAAGTTATGCTTGATCTGAAAATGTGGTCGGTTGGAGGTGCTGTATGGATGGTGTGACGCAATTGTGGAGCCTCTGGAAGCATGCAGAGGCCAAATTGAGCTCCGTACCGCATCGCTGTGCGCCTCTTAAATGTTGTAACAGTGCAGAGGGCTCCGTATAGCTCCGCATTGACATGATTGGTTGACAGGTAGGTGAGGGCAGGAGGTCCTGTATAAACACAAATAAACACAAACTCACTTCCTTGACCACTTCCTTCACAACAGCCAGTGGTGTAAAGTACTTACAGTAAGTAAAAATACTTTAAAGTACTACTTAAGTAGTTTTTGGGGGTATCTATACTCTACTATTTATTATTTTTGACAACTTTTACTTTAACTTCACTACATTCCTGAAGAAAATAATGTACTTTTTACTCCATACATTTTCCCTGACACCCAAAAGTACTAGTTAAATTTTGAATGCTTAGCAGGACAGGAAAATGGTCCATTCATGCACTTATAAAGAGAACATCCCTGGTCATCCCTACTGCCTCTGATCTGGCAGACTCACTAAACACACATGCTTTGTTTGTAAATTACGTCTGGGTGTTGGAGTGTGCCCCTGGCTATCCGTAAATAAATAAAAAACAATAAAATATTTAAAACCAAATACTTTGACTTTTACTCAAGTAGTATTTTACTGTGTGACTTTCTCTTTTACTTTAGTCATTTTCTATTACGGTATCTTTACATTTACTCAAGTATGACAGTTGGGTACTTTTTCCACCACTGACAGCAATTCTGCGCTGCTCGGCGAAGAGCAAGAAGTATAAATGCCCTGACTTCTGCTGAGGCCATATCACCGTAAATGCTGCACGGCCAATGCAGACGTCGGATTGACCAAGGCCAACTTTTTTTTGCTCGAGACTAAAAAAAAAAAAAAAAAAAAAAAAAGTACTGCACTTCAGGATATCAAGGACTATTGTTTCTCCATGGCAGTGGCTCCACAGATCAGGAGTGTTCTTTTCCTTCTATTCCAGGAATGTCTTAGCTGGCAGTTCCAAGCATAGCACAGGCTATGACTGCTGTGTTTGTTATTGTTATGTTCCACTTCTTGTGCTGGTAGGTACAAGAGCAAATAACTGGTAGATAAATTAAATAACATTATGCGGTAAGATTACCTTTATTGTAAGGTTACCTTTATTATAAAGTGTTTATGAATGACTATCACACAATTTTAACCAACAAATGATAGGTGTTTAAAAAGCATTTATAGTGTCTACATTGATGGCCAATTAACAAATTATAATCGCTTTATATATATAAAGTAATCTTGTTTTAAAGCCTTACCGAGGGGATATTGTTGTTTTAAAGCGTTACTGAGGGGGATATTGTTGTTTTAAAGCGTTACAGAGGGGGATATTGTTGTTGTAAAGCTTTACAGAGGGGGATATTGTTGTTGTAAAGCTTTACAGAGGGGGATATTGTTGTTGTAAAGCCTTGCCGAGGGGGATATTGTTGTTGTAAAGCGTTATTGAGGGGGATATTGTTGCTGTAAAGCGTTACCAAGGGGGATATTGTGTAGGTAAAGAAAGGCCCACTGATAGAGGAGCAGATAAGGATAAAGTTACAGGTTACTGTTTCAGGTCCCTGGCAAGTCATTGTGGCTGTGTTTTGCTATGTGGCAGTATGTTGCTATGTGGCAGTATGTTGCAGCATGTTGCTGTGTTTCTATGTTCAACAGTAGGCTATGACTAGGGTAACTCATCATAAAAGGTACACCTGGATGTGCAATTGAATGTGTCCCAAATGGCAGCCTATTCCCTAATAATGCCCTACCTTTGACCAGAGCCCTATGGTCTCCCTATGGGCCCTGATCAAAAGTAGTGCACTACATAGGGGATAGGGTGCCATTTGGGATACCGTGTTATTGGTCTAGGCGAGGTCTCATGTAGACTGAGTGGGTGAGGAAACATATCCTGCAACCTTGGAGGATTGTAAATCGATTAACTGTAAACATTAAACAAGTGATGCTAGTCATAAAAGCTGGAGATAATGTGAATAATTCATTAAAACAGTACACCGTATTATTTAATTAATGTAATTCTATTCAGTTTCCCAAAAATACTATTTTCACAAACATCCTATTCAGGGACATCTGGCTCAGTGAGTGGGTGTAAGGAAAATAGTCTCCTTTGACTGTTTTCCTGTAGGCTATGGCGCAAGGCCAAAGATACTTCACTGGAAAAATCGTCACGGTTTAACCCACGCAAAAGGTTACTACCGGCCCTTTCGATGGCAATTTACATAACTCCGTATTTATTCCTTTTTACATGACGTCATAAATCCCTCATTGGTCGCTGAAAGTTAACAGGGGCGTGTATTTCCGGTAATCTCATTGTGTATTTGCAGTTTCCCCAGCCACAGAGAGAGAAAAGAAGTCCCCGTGTACATAAGTATACAAACCTGGATATTCAGGCGAATAAATGCCACCAAGTATGACCGAGTGCTCGGCGAATAAACTGATACATGGAGATGTTTGCCACCGGACATCCAACAGTAAGACATCATCTGGAAGGAACGGTTTCGTGAAGAATCATTGCTTGTTCCAACAACCGCAACAGAAGAATCGGCGTCCGAGTGAGGTGAGGCCCACCCGTCAACACTACCGCTACTACCGCTCGATTGGAATAGGGAATGGCCACTAGAATATCCAGCAACAATATAGATTGAATAAACACAGCTCAATAAAATATGAAATCGTTGGAATAACTCGCTACATCTGTAACTTTTATAAACTAGTCTTGAAGTTGAGTAATTGTGATAGGGTGGATGCTTTGTAACGAAATTATTACTCCTCAGAATGTGTTGACTGAATAATAATTATTATTATTTATCGTGTGCCTTTTTGAAAATGTCATGCATCTCAACACACCACAGCATCACCACATAAGTACATCAATATATACATGAATTACAAACAATAACTACAGCAGGCAACACGTGGTTACAGTTAACGTTATTCAGTTCGTGTGGGGGGGGAGCAGTTATTGATTCAATTGCCATATACTGGTGGGGATGAATGATTTGTGGGCTCAGGCGGTTTTGTGAAGATGGACTCTGTCCGCGGGCTGATGGTAGCTGGTACTCCTGGTTGAGTGGGTGTGTCAGGACGGTGGCATTTCTCGCTCCTGCCCTCACCACTCTCTCCAAGAACAGCGCTTCCATGTTCTTCAGGTTAACGCCACTGATTTTGCTTGACAGTTTTACTATTTTGTGTAGTTGGTTTTGTTTGAGATGGATAGTTGATTGTACCAGGCTTGGAAACAGAAAGTGAGAACACTGAACAATGGATGTGTATAATATGGTTCCTATTCTTTTGACCTGGTATTTATTTAATCTCCTCATGAAATACAGTCGTTGTCCCTTGTTGTGTGTTTGCAGTCCGAGAGAGTTTTGAGTCGATTATAGTTCCCAGATATTTGTATTGCTCAATTGATTCTATTTGTTCTGAGTCAATATGGATGGGCCCGGTGTCGTCTTTTACGGTTCTGAAGTTTGTCATTTCCTTGTTTGTTTTTTCACATTAAGAATGAGTCTGTTTTCTTTGCACCATTCGGTGAAGTGTGTTATTACTGTCCTGTAGTAATCCTGGACCCCTCGATTAGACTGAAAAATAGGCTAGGGTTGTTGTCAGATAGCGTAATCATAGGCTGCTATGCTTTCATTCTTAATTGGTTAATAAAGTGAATAGGCTAGGCGAGGCCACATGCTTGACTCATTTTCACCATTGTTTTTATTTTGTTTTCCCAAAAGTCACTTTTAAACTAATCATTTACATGATAGTCACTTTTAAAACTCCAGTCACCCAAGTCATAGACAGTTCTATCTGCTACCGCACAGAGCACCAAGTCTAGGACCAAAAGGCTCCTTATCAGCTTCTACCCCCAAGCCATAAGACTGCTGAACAATTAATCAAATGGCCACCCGGACTATTTACATTGACCCCCCCCTTGTTTTTACACTGCTGATATTCGCTGTTTATTATCATAGTCACTTTACCCCTACCTACTTGTACAAATGACCTCGACTAACCTGTACTCCTGCACATTGACTCTGTACCGGTACCCCCTGTATATAGCCTCGTTATTGTTATTTTATTGTGTAACTTTTATTTGTAATTTTATTTAGTAAATATTTTCTTAACTCTATTTCTTGAACTGCGTTGTTGGTTAAGGGCTTGTAAGTAAGCATTTCACTGTAAGGTCTACACCTGTTGTATTCGGCGCATGTGACAAATACAATTTGATTTGAATTAAACTCATAATTTACATCAATGTCACTCCTATAAACTCCAAACTCCTAGCCAGGTTTTACCTGGTGACATGATGATTTGATTGATTAGGATCACCATTAGCCGACGCCAATGGCGACAGCTAGTTTTACTGGAATCTGACACAACCAAAAATACATTATAGACAAAATACTTTAAAACATTAACATTTAGTGTGCGTGGTGTAGAAGGACTGGTCTCTGTTTACACTGACACTAACATGGAGAATACCAGTCAGAACGGGGAGCCAGGGCAGTTCGTAGTGTAACGTAACTGGAGAGGAGTACTTTGTCTCCCAGGCAGCACACACACATGACACAGCACAAGCCTCCCCCGGGGGATAATGGCTGCTGGCTATAGGAAGTGATCCCTGGGAGGGCTGAATGTCTCTGAGGACAGAAGGAGAGAGGAATGTGAAAGAGCGACACTGTGACTGCTTTGATGTGTTGGGAGCTTGGGGGATTGGACACACACACCTGAGGCTACCGCCGAATTCTATATCGACCCCTTTTCCTATACCCCTCGGGCAATGTAGATCTGAAAGGGTCAGATAGAAACCAAACAACATGGTAATAGCGTATATCTGGAGCTCCATCTAGCCCACTGATAGGCAGAATGACTATTCACTATGCATCTGACCTATACACTGCCTTGAGATATAAACAAGTGCCTTGGGGTCAGGAATTCAGCCTTCGGAAGCATTAGAATTGGAATTTGGAGCATTTGGAATTCAACATAACTGACAGGTTGGCCCCTTTGGCTACCCCTAGAAAGAGTTGTTGCTCTCAACCCAAACGTGATCTTTATTGAGCTAGTGATGCAGATAATGCAACAGTACCCTTCCTACCCTCCACACCCTTGGTTGATAGTACTGGGGTTGTATCACTGCCAATGGCTGGTCATGGCTCACATCAACACCATTATACCAGAAACCCTAGACCCACTCCAATTTGCATGCCGACCCAACAGATCCACAGATGATGCAATCTCTATTGCACTCCACACTGCCCAAAAGGAACACCTACGTGAGAATGCTGTTCATTGACTACAGCTCATCATTCAACACCATAGTGCCCTCAAAGCTCATCACTAAGCTAAGGACCCTGGGACTAAACACCTCCCTCTGCAACTGGATCCTGGACTTCCTGACGGGCCACCCCCAGGTGGTAAGGGTAGGTAACAACACATCTGCCACGCTGATCCTCAACACGGGGGCCCCTCAGGGGTGCCTGCTCAGTCCCCTCCTGTACTCCCTGTTCACCCATGACTGCATGGCCATGCACGACTCCAACACCGTCATTAAGTTTTCAGACGACAAAACAGTGGTAGGCCTGATCACCGACAACGACGAGACATCCTATAGGGATGAGGTCAGAGACCTGGCCGTGTGGTGCCAGGACAACAACCTCTCCCTCAACGTGATCAAGACAAAGGAGATGATTGTGGACTACAGGAAAAAGAAGAGGACCGAGCACGCCCCCATTCTCATCGACGGGGCTGTAGTGGAGCAGGTTGAGAGCTTCAAGTTCCTTGGTTTCCACATCACCAACAAACTATCATGGTCCAAACACACCAAGACAGTCGTGAAGAGGGCACGACAATGCCTATTCCCCCTCAGGAGATTGAAAATATTTGGCATGAGTCCTCAGATCCTCAAA
Organism: Coregonus clupeaformis; assembly: GCF_020615455.1. NCBI lineage: Eukaryota > Metazoa > Chordata > Actinopteri > Salmoniformes > Salmonidae > Coregonus > Coregonus clupeaformis. The sequence goes on along the minus strand of NC_059224.1, from coordinate 13,530,907 downwards.
AAGTTATACAGCTGCACCATCGAGAGCATCCTGACTGGTTGCATCACTGCCTGGTATGGCAACTGCTTGGCCTCCGACCGCAAGGCACTACAGAGGGTAGTGCGTACGGCCCAGTACATCACTGGGGCCAAGCTTCCTGCCATCCAGGACCTCTATACCAGGCGGTGTCAGAGGAAGACCCTAAAAATGGTCAAAGACTCTAGCCACCCTAGTCATAGACTGTTCTCACTGCTACCACACGGCAAGCGGTACCGGAGCACCAAGTCTAAGTCCAAAAGGCTTCTTAACAGCTTCTACCCCCAAGCCATAAGACTCCTGAACAATTAATAAAATGTCTACCCGGACTGTTTGCATTCTCCCCCCCACCCCCACCCCCTCTATTACGCTGCTGCTACTGTCTGTTTACCATCTATGCATAGTCACTTTAACTATACCTACATGTACATACAGTGGGGGAAAAAATTATTTAGTCAGCCACCAATTGTGCAAGTTCTCCCACTTAAAAATATGAGAGAGGCCTGTAATTTTCATCATAGGTACACGTCAACTATGACAGACAATGAGAGAGAAAAAATCCAGAAAATCACATTGTAGGATTTCTAATGAATTTATTTGCAAATTATGGTGGAAAATAAGTATTTGGTCAATAACAAAAGATTCTCAATACTTTGTTATATACCCTTTGTTGGCAATGACACAGGTCAAACGTTTTCTGTAAGTCTTCACAAGGTTTTCACACACTGTTGCTAGTATTTTGGCCCATTCCTCCATGCAGATCTCCTCTAGAGCAGTGATGTTTTGGGGCTGTCGCTGGGCAACACGGACTTTCAACTCCCTCCAAAGATTTTCTATGGGGTTGAGATCTGGAGACTGGCTAGGCCACTCCAGGACCTTGAAATGCTTCTTACGAAGCCACTCCTTTGTTGCCCGGGCGGTGTGTTTGGGATCATTGTCATGCTGAAAGACCCAGCCATGTTTCATCTTCAATGCCCTTGCTGATGGAAGGAGGTTTTCACTCAAAATCTCACGATACATGGCCCCATTCATTCTTTCCTTTACACGGATCAGTCGTCCTGGTCCCTTTGCAGAAAAACAGCCCCAAAGCATGATGTTTCCACCCCCATGCTTCACAGTAGGTATGGTGTTCTTTGGATGCAACTCAGCATTCTTTGTCCTCCAAACACGACGAGTTGAGTTTTTACCAAAAAGTTATATTTTGGTTTCATCTGACCATATGACATTCTCCCAATCCTCTTCTGGATCATCCAAATGCACTCTAGCAAACTTCAGATGGGCCTGGACATGTACTGGCTTAAGCCGGGGGACACGTCTGGCATTGCAGGATTTGAGTCCCTGGCGGCGTAGTGTGTTACTGATGGTAGGCTTTGTTACTTTGGTCCCAGCTCTCTGCAGGTCATTCACTAGGTCCCCCCGTGTGGTTCTGGGATTTTGTGATCATTTTGACCCCACGGGGTGAGATCTTGCGTGGAGCCCCAGATCGAGGGAGATTATCAGTTGTATGTCTTCCATTTCCTAATAATTGCTCCCACAGTTGATTTCTTCAAACCAAGCTGCTTACCTATTGCAGATTCAGTCTTCCCAGCCTGGTGCAGGTCTACAATTTTGTTTCTGGTGTCCTTTGACAGCTCTTTGGTCTTGGCCATAGTGGAGTTTGGAGTGTGACTGTTTGAGGTTGTGGACAGGTGTCTTTTATACTGATAACAAGTTCAAACAGGTGCCATTAATACAGGTAACGAATGGAGGACAGAGGAGCCTCTTAAAGAAGAAGTTACAGGTCTGTGAGAGCCAGAAATCTTGCTTGTTTTTAGGTGACCAAATACTTATTTTCCACCATAATTTGCAAATAAATTAATTAAAAATCCTACAATGTGATTTTCTGGATTTTTTTCTCAATTTGTCTGTCATAGTTGACGTGTACCTATGATGAAAATTACAGGCCTCTCTCATCTTTTTAAGTGTGAGAACTTGCACAATTGGTGGCTGACTAAATACTTTTTTTCCCCACTGTATTACCGCAATTACCTGGACTAACCGGTGCTGACTCGGTAACGGTACCCCCTGTATATAGCCTCGCTTCTGTCATTTTACTGCTTTTATTTTTTACTAATCCAGGTTTACCTAACAGTTATTTATCTTAAAACAGCGTTGTTGGTTAGGTCTTGTAAGTAAGCATTTCACTGTAAGGTCTACACCTGTTTCAGCTCATGTGACAAATAGAATATGATTTGATTTGATTTGCCAAGAGTTCAATAAAGATTAGGTTTAGGAGCGGCAAAAATGTAGCAGCTAGGCATTCATGTGTGGAACTCCTGTCTTTTCATGGAGTAGGAAACACCCTATTAGATCACAATACTGTGGACTACATTTCCAATTTCATCCCAGTTTCAAAGCAGAGTCTGTGCTCACGTGACAGTTGGTCTTCGGACGGTTGTTAACGTGTAGCTATAAAATGTGTTCAAATATGATCTGTCTGGTTTTAGCAGTCTGTGGTAGTGGATGTAGGGCCTAGGACACTAACTGCTTTCTCTGAAAGGTATATTTGACTTTAAACATTTCTCTGTCTGTGTTTCAGTTAGCTTGAAGGTCTAGTTGTTAGCAGTCAGACCTCAGGGTGTATGTGGGTTAGTGGTGTAGTTTAGAGGGCTATTTCCTCATGCTCGTTCCTAATGGGAGAATGACCCTGGGAGCCAGTTTGACTAGTTCTGAGCTCCGTTGAGCACGTAGTCCACACACACACACACACACGCACCACAAAGGTATTTCAGAGAGGTGCATGACTGGGTCACATGTGGTTGCTAAGCAGCCAGGGTTTAATGAGCGACCAGGCTGACTGACTTTAGGTCATTTGATTTCAGAGTTTAGTTTTGAGGACAATAAGCCACAGTTCAGCTCAGCCTCAATTAAAAACCTGTGGATAGCCCTCTGAGCCCAGGGTCGACATGAGGTGATCTGGCTTTACAGGAGGGATCAACAACACTCAGTCACTGTATTGAGGGGTCTGTTTTGTCCCTCTGTTTTTGAATTAAGGATCTAAGGTGTAGGCCAATTTTTTTTAAATCTCAAGAACAGAAGGATGACTACGTCTATTTCTTCTCAAGTTTCCCTCTTAGTGTTTTGTCTATAAAGACGTCTACACTGAGTGGACAAAACTTTAAGGACACCTGCTCTTTCCATGACATACTGACCAGGTGAATCCAGGGGAAAGCTATGATCCCTTATTGGTGTCACTTGTTAAATCCACTTCAATCAGTGTAGATGAAGGGGAGGAGACAGGTTAAAGAAGGATTTGTAACCCTTGAGACAATTGAGACATGGATTGTGTATGTGTGCCATTCAGAGGGTGAATGGGCAAGACAAAAGATTTCAGTGCCTTTGAACAGGGTATGGTAGTAGGTGCCAGGCGCACCGGTTTGTGTCAAAAAGTGCACCGCTGCTGGGTTTTTCACGCTCAACAGTTTCCTGTGTGTATCAAAAATGGTCCACCACCCGAAGGACATCCAGCCAACTTGACACAACTGTGTGAAGCATTGGAGTCAACTTGGGCCAGCATCCCTGTGTGAAATGCTTTCGAAACCTTGTAGAGTCCACGCCCCGACGAATTGAGGCTGTTCTGAGGGCAAAAGGGGACGGTGCCACTCAATATTACTCAGTGTAAAGGCTCCATGGGCATATATAATTAGTTATCAGACACTGCTGATCTGCATACCAAGTTAAACACCGTTTCATGTTCACTCTTTCACAAATCACTGACGGAGCGAGCGTGGAACCGAAGGTGTTTATCCTTCTGTGGTTTTTGGCTGCACTGCAGGGAGAGCGTTCTAGTAGACAGATTAGGCCTGACTAAAGTAATCCATGATCCATGAGATCCAGTATGTCTGCTGAAAGGGCTTAACGCTTCTAGATCTGTGTTTATATGTAGATTACAGTTTAACACTTCTGTGATCAAAGGCTAATTCATTCACTCAAATGCCATTCGTTAATAATTTTTCTCACCTTGCGTGTGGCCCATGGGGCAGACTGCAACGGTGCAACCACCATTAGACCTTTCTGCAGACACCACGGGCTAACGTCAGGACGGACTAGGCTACCCAGTAAATGGTGGTTCTAATGCTCCCTGTTTTGCATGACCAATATAGCATTTTAAAGATCAACACCAAATCCCTTCCAGTCAGCGACACAACCATCTTCTGTTTTGTCCCTGTATTTTATTCTTCTCCAGAACAACCATGTTGTGCGTAACGCCAGCCTGTACAGCAAACCGTTTGTGGAGCAGTTTGAGGAGACTCCTCTGCTTGTGGCTGTCCTCACCTACATGGGCTACGGGATCCTCACCATCTTCGGGTACCTGCGGGACTTCCTCCGGGACTGGGGCATGGAGAAGTGCCATGTGGCCAGAGAGCGGGATGAGCAGAAGGTAAGAGATACAGTCATTCCTTTTTCCTTGTAGGCTATTTGCTTTTTTCTCTCTAGCTCCTGTCTTGGATGTTTCCTTTTGCGAAAGAGCAGACAGAAGGTATGTTAAGCCTCAGATATTTGTTTTCGACGACAGATCTAGATTACGGATTATCGGATTACCCCACCCCTGAATCGGATTACCCCACCCCTGAATCGGATTACCCCACCCCTGAATCCTTTTCTTTAACCATTAAGGGTTTGGAGAAATAGCCAACCCTGTTACGGGTTAGGGAAAACTTCTGCCTACCTAGTCCTTCATTGCCATTCATTCATTGCTTCTACTCTAAAACGCCTCTAAACGGTTTTATGATGTAGGCTATTACAGTGCTAATATTTACTCTGGTGCTGTGGGAATCGGGCGTGTCTGAAATGTCACTGAACGATACACACGTGTAACATGGGAAGGTGTGAAAGTGATGACTCGACAGATTCCACTACAGCTTTAGTGTGTTCTAAACCTGTTCTTTTGTAAACCACAACGCTCAGTGCAACCGTTATGCCAAACTAGTTGTCCTAAAGCTGTAGAAGATACACACCTATGCCTGAGAAGATTTTGCGTTGTCTTTTTAACGCAGTCTTTCAAGCAACAGTTAGTGCACAGCAAATGCTTTTAACGCTTTACTATTGAACAGTTCAGTTAAACGATTTCTCTGAAAGCTTGGGAGAATAACACACCTGTGTGTTTGCATCGATTCAGACCGTGTTATTGATTCCAACAATGACTGACAATTCTCTCTCGCTCTCTGTCTCTCTCTGTCCCTGTGTGTGTGTGTGTGTGTGTGTGTGTGTGTGTGTGTGTGTGTGTGTGGTGTTCTAGGACTTTGTTCCACTGTACCAGGACTTTGAGAACTTCTACACCCGGAATCTATACATGCGTATCCGTGACAACTGGAACAGGCCGATCTGCAGTGTGCCAGGAGCCAAGATGGACCTGTTGGAGAGGGCTTCCAAAGACTACAACTGGACCTTCGAGTGAGTGGCCCAGCCTAACCATAATAACCCTAACAGGGCTTCTAGTGTGTACATGTGTGGCTACTAGAGCATTTTATTTGGCACCGTACCCGTTGGACCTAGCCCTGGACTATCATGGCTATTACAGGGAGTAGCTGTGTGTGACCTACTGTCATGTGAATTTCTATCTCTAATTCAACCTAAGCTTGAATCATTACCAGAGGTTGTAAGGCTCTGGTTTTAATCATCAATGATTCAAGGTCCACAACCACGAAGAAGGATTTTCTGTATGTTTATTCATGGAGAGCTCTGGGGCCAAAGACCCAAACATACGATTTTATACCTCCTGAACTTGACTCCTCCCACCTTTTAGGTGGGTTTTCTAAACAGTTTCCGCCTTCCCCCTTGAATGTTTAGTACCGCCCCCTCTGTTAGTGGGTTGACACTTCATGATAATTCTAACATTTATACTGTATTTGGGGTGAAATCCTTTAGTCATTATTCTTAAAATCCAAATTAATCTAACACCTACCTATGTCATGGAAGGCTGTATCATGCCCCCTCTATCACCTACAGGTCATTGTCCTCCTTACAATGATAAGAGAGGGAAGTGTGTCTGGGGACGGACGTGATTAATAGAAACCAACTGACAGTATCTATCATGTGGCATTGTGTGGTAATGGTTGACCTCATTCACTCTTAGCTAGGCATGGTATGTGATTGTGTTAGCTGCTTTCACAACTACGTGTAAGTGTTAGAGAACCCGTCAAGACCAAGTTTAAAAACAAAACCTGATATTATTGTCAACACGATAGCTACTTTTGCTGCTTGTCAAAAATCACAAGTACAGTATAAAACAAATAAAAGAAACAGATGCCCTCGTTTGGTGTGTTTGTCATTGTCACAAGGTTTTAAAATTCAGAACTAACTTCCTCCACCACCACAACTGTCTAGTACCTACTTAGTGAGTAGTTCTGTCTCGTTAGAGTTGCTAAAAGTTGTCTTTGTACCCAGACACACAGGCAAGGTGGTGAAAGACGTGATCAACATGGGTTCCTATAACTACCTGGGCTTTGCTGAGAACACTGGGAGGTGTGCCGACGCTGCCACAGAGTCTACCCACAAGTACGGCGTTGGAGTGGGCAGCACCCGCTATGAGATGGGTAAGACTGGGTTATAATAACCTTCTTGTAGGGACAATGCTTTAAAACACTCATATCTGTGGACCTCTGTAGCTCAGGTAGAGCATGGCGCTTGCAACGCCAGGATAGTGTGTTCGATTTCCGGGACCACCTGTACCTAAAATGTATGCACGCATGACTGTGAGTCGTTTTGGATAAAATTATCTTCTAAATGACATATGTTATCTAGAACAAAGCACTGATACAAAACGTTGATAAAATATGCATCGCAGACAACCCTCTGGGGACAAACTGGCCCACTCATTCTGTTGTTGGTCTTGTTTGTTGCCGTCTTCTTAGTGGTTTTGCCATTTTTAAGGAAACAAAAGCCAGGTCCTCTGTTATCATGTACCCCACAATGACAGAGAACAGAATATAATGACATGTTGGACATTAACATTTTAGTCAAGTCCTCCTCCATGCATTGTTTATGTCACGCCCTTATTATGTGCAGGAAGCTGTTGTTTTGAGGTAGTGCATCCTTGTACTTACATGGACCATGTTGTTGAGTTATTGTATTATAGTATGACCTGGACAGTTGTATTGAGTTAAAAAGCATCTTTGTTTCTACATGGATAGTGATGTTGACTTAGAGCATCACTGTAACTGATATGGATACTAGTGAATTTTTGTTAGTACATCTTTATTGACGTCATGCACACTTTATGTTGACATAAACACTTGTTAAAGTAAGACATCATTTTATTTACATGTTCCTTCCTGTTCCTGCTGTATCCAGGTAACCTGGACCTCCATGAGGAGTTGGAACAGCTGGTTGCTAGGTTTCTGGGGGTGGAGTCATCCATGGCGTTTGGGATGGGCTTCGCTACCAACTCCATGAACATTCCGGCTCTGGCTGGAAAGGTAGGGAGGAAAAAATATATTTCTCACATGCTTCGTAAACAACAGGTGTAGACTAACAGTTAAATGGTTACTTACAGGTCCTTTTCCAACAATGCAGAGTTAAAGATAAGATAACAATTTTAAATAAAAACATAGATATCGTGACACAAGGAATAAATACAGAGTGAATAATGAATAACAATATTGAGAGCAAATAACATGAGTGTATATAGGGAGTAGAAAATAACATGACTATATACAGGGAGTACCAGTACTGAGTCGTGCAGGGGCAGTGGCGGTTCTAGACACATTTTACTAGGGGGGCCAAGGAGGGGCCAGTGTTTAATCAGGGGGGCACACATAAAAAAACTGGCAACACATGATATTCAAAGATTATAAACTTTATTTTACTTTAAAATCATATGACATTTATTATAACACGTATTTTGTACAAGAGTGCAGATGCAAGAGAGATAGTGCCATAAAAATGAAAAAATAAATAAATTAAAAAAAATTAAAAAGTACAGGGTACAAATACAGGGTTCATATTCAATGTGAACAAAACTCCAGGATACAACAAAGGGTACAACAATGTGCCATTTCCTATTTATGGAAGCCCCACTACTGTGGACAGTTGATTCCACATTTTGTTTTAAGAAAGAAAACTTTCTGAGTGATTTATAAACAAAACACACTACCCTGTATCCATTTAGGTAAAATAAACCAAATCAGAAAATAAATTCAATTCAAAGAGGCTTTACTAGCATGACCATATTGACATACAGTATTGCTAAAGCACATAAACAGGGAAACGTGTTACACATTAACATCCAGTAGTCCAATAGGATGCAGACAATAAACATTAAGTTAACATTCGTTTAAAAGCAACAATCATGTCAACACAATGTAGCAATATGAACAACACTGATGGATATCAGCAACAACATGAAAACAAGAATATTACAGGTGTCTGTGTGTGTGTGTCTGTGTCTTTGTGTACTTCACTGTCAGTTGATGAGCAGGTGTACAAAAAAAGGCTTTACAACATATATGGGCAAGTCCATTTAGGACAGCACATTTCCACCATAGTTCACATTAGGAAAAAATGACAGCATGAATGCTCACTAAACAAACATATACTACATATACCTTTTTATACACATTTTTTTCAGTAATTTTTTAAGAGTGAAAGGGAAGTAAGCAATCGCTCATCATAGGATCATACATATTTCAGTTACAATATTAGTTACAATATTAGTGTTAGTTAGATCATCATGTCAAAGCTGGACCTGCAAAGTCTGAACGACACAAGTGTGCAATGATTGGAGTGATTTTGTTTCTTTTTTTTCTTGCTTTGCTTGTTTTCAGAAGGAAAAATCATAGTTGGTAAAAAATAAAATAAACTTTCGTTGAAAGGTATCACACTGTATAATTTACAAATATCTAAAGAGGTTTAGTGGATGCCATAAAACATCTGTGGAGCTTGAAGATTTGTAGTACATAGATGTTTGGCAGAGATAATTCAAAAGAATAAAATCATAAACTCTATCTATCGAGAGAGAGAGAGAGAGAGAGAGAGAGAGAGAAGTGTTTCCTTAGAGCAGTACATGCAGCAATCACTTAATGGAGTGATGTCATAATGGGCCACAAAACTTTGGGGATGTGGATGGAAAGTTACAGGCAGGAGAGGGGAACCAACAGAAGCAGGTCTTGAGACATGAGTTTGCCCCTTTTTGAAAACCTCTTGAGAGAGGATTGGTGGGATATATATACATACATACAAACATACATACACTCTAGTAGTGTGTGGAACTACTGGTACTGTGAGGAAAAAAAGATAGATGATGTAAAATGAAAAATAAAACAAGCTTCAGCTTCTTAAGACACGGTGGGTTCATCTAAGTAGACACATGTAACTTCATGTGGACACCAGACTGTCTTTGTCTACACATCTAACTTCATATGGACCCCAGACCGTCTCTGTTTACACATGTAACTTCATATGGACACCAGACTCTTTGTCTACACATGTAACTTCATATGGGCACCAGACTGTCTCTGTCTACACATGTAACTTCATATGGACACCAGACTGTCTTTGTTTACACATTTAACTTCATATGGGCACCAGACTGTCTCTGTCTACACATGTAACTTCATATGGACACCAGACTGTCTCTGTCTACACATGTAACTTCATATGGACACCAGACTCTTTGTCTACACACGTAACTTCATGTGGACACCAGACTCTTTGTCTACACATGTAACTTCATATGGGAACCAGACTGTCTCTGTCTACACATGTAACTTCATATGGACACCAGACTGTCTCTGTCTCTACATGTAACTTCATATGGACACCAGACTCTTTGTCTACACACGTAACTTCATGTGGACACCAGACTAACTCCATTCATTTTACCGGTGGTATTGAGAACAGATAAACCCACCGTGTCTTAAGAAGCTCAAGCTTGTTGTTTTATTGTTCATTATATCTCTTTTTCCTCACAGCGGCACTCATACGCTACTAGCGTATATATCATATAGATACACTACAGCAACAGGATACGGCGGTTGTGCTGTCTGGCAAAAACGGTCCACAAATACATCAAGATCCAGAGCCTTGGCCCTTCTGGACTCTATGCTCAGGACACCAAGATCACTGAGTCTCTCATCACTAGTGGTGGACCGCAGGAAGGTTTTTATCAGTTTCAGTGTGGAGAAACTGCGTTCGCAAGAGGCTGAGCTTACAGGAAGGGTTACAGCAATCTTGCACAGTCTAAAGAGCTCAAAGAAAACTTCCCTGTATGGCTCAATAAAACAAACCAGCTCAACTGTACTGCATGGCTTTTTGACTTCACCACTCTGTATTTTTCTGTCCAAAACTCTCTTAAATTGATGGAGCTCATGCCCTAAATCATCAATGTCTGCATTATACAAACGGCCAAATGAAAAAACATTGCTCTCCTTTAAAAAGGTATCACTCTGGGGACTGAGAGACTGTATGCTTCTCATGAGCTCACAGTTTGTATTGGAGAAACGTCTGTTCAACTCATTGAGCATGCTGTCAATTACAGGATAGAAAAATGATGTGAGAAACATATCTTTGTCACGTTCTACCTCCCTCTGACCAACAGTGCTTAGCGTGCAGTAGCCACTGAGTCTAGAGCTCAGCATTTTCTGACGTTTCGCCACTGACCTTGTTGCAGAATCACACTGCTCACAAATATTCAATGCTTCATCCCACAACTCATCAAAGAAAGACTCCTGCCTGTGGTCTTTCAATGTCAGGACTAAAGCATTTACTAAGTCAACAGCACTTGACAGATCAACAGTTTGTGACTGTAACATGTCAGACAATAGCTTTGTCTCCCCAAACAACTTACGCAGAGTAACAAGATGCACAACAAATTCTAGGTCAATTTGAGCAAGAAGACCTCGGGCCTCAACAGTTCTTTCACCATGACGTTCTTGAGCAATCTCTTGCAGTAGTCGTTTAAGGGCAGGTAGAGTGTCCATGATATTACGTAGGGGCTAGAAATCGGCATGACCAACGTGTGTCGCTAAACGTTGCAGCTCTCTGGTTCTGCCATACATTTCTCTTTGGAGAGACAGCCATTTTGGGTGCACATATGAGGAAGAAGTAAACATATAAAGACTCTGTAACAAAGAAAAAAACTCCTCCGTTTCTGGGACACTTTTGACTACATCAACTAACACTAAATTCAGACAATGAGCACTACAATGGACGTAGAAGGCAAATTTAGCCTGTTCTTTGATCCTTGCCTGAACCCCCTGAATGCTTACCGCTCATAACGGCAGCGCCATCGTACGCTTGGCCTACGAGGTTATTTTTGTAGTCCAGGCCATAACGTTCCAGTAAGTGTACTATTTTTCCAGTAAGCCCTGCTGCATCTAACCTCTCTGCAGATTCAAAATGGAGAAAACTCTCCTTAATGGCCCCATTGTAATAGTACCTGAGTGTGAAGGACATCTGTTCTTTTTTTTGAAATATCCTTTGTTTCATCTGCCATGACGCTAAAAACCTCACTTTTCTTCACTTCTTCTATGATTTCAGACCGAACCATTTCTGCCAAACAACCCAAAACCTCATTCTGGATGATCTTGCTTGTGTACTTTGCATTGTGAATGGAAGTTAATCTTCTCTTAACAAGTTGGTCGTGGTTAGCAACTGTGTTAAGAATTTCCCCTAAAGTTTCCTTTGTTAGTGGACCCTTCAGATTCATCATGTCCTCTTTGTGCTATGTTTTGTGTAGCTGTAAGCAACAGCACTTCCCCAACTGTTTTAATGTATGCCTGATTTTCTTGTACTTGTTTAGTGTGTTCTTTGTCAAGGAGATCTGTTAGTGTTGCGTCAGTTCTAACAGCTCTTTGATAATCCCTCCATGCGATCATTGCACACTTGTGTCGTTCAGACTTTGCATGTAGTGAAAACCCTGCATTTCTCATAGTTGCCTTTTTCCAGTTTGTAAAACCAGGTGTTGAAACAAAAACGGTGTCTGGGGCATTTGGTGTGCTAAAATGTCTACATGCATAGCAACATGTAGAGTCCGTCATTACAGAATACTCAAGCCATGGATGAGTAGTGTACCAGTTTGGTCTGAAGCTTCGTCTTCTGTCCCCCATCAGTGTGGTTGGGAATATCTTCAAGTTCGGCTGTACTGGTACGTCATACTTAGACTTGCTGATATCTGAAGAAGATGGACAGTAAACATAGGGCACAACATTTATTTACTGTATATCTGCATGTATTTCAAAATGTAGGTAAAGTATTTACTTAAAAAAAAAAACAGAGCCATATTGACACAAAAAAGAATTAACAGCAGAAAGCAGCATTTTAAGGACACCCAGCAGGCCTACCATTACATTGTAATTGCATTGCTTTGCAAATAGTAAGAACCTTCCTCATCACAAACCTGATGGTGCAGTACTTGATCCACTTGCTGTCCCTCTGGCTGTTCATCTCTCTGTCCCTGTATGCTTTCTTCTTCATGCTTCTCACCCTCTTCTTCATTCTCCTCGCCCTCTTCTTCATTCTCCTCACCCTCTTCTTCATCCTCCTCACCCTCTTCTTCATCCTCCTCACCCTCTGGAATTTCCCTCTCTTTGTCAGACCCCTCACTTTCATCACATGCTGGCTCTCCCTCTTCCTCAACTTTCTCAAAACCTCGATTTGTTTCTCTCACCTTTTTTGTTTGCTGGGGCAAAAAAATGACTTTATGTCCCTTCCTCGTTTCATGATAACTATTAGAAGAAGAAAAAACGTAGGGGCATGCATTACATTTTGTTACCTAACCATCCCTCCCTACTTAACACTGGCAGATAACCTGTTGATTACTTTACTAAAAATGTATTTGTTATCGCGATGCAACAGCCAAGACGGATGAAGTTACGTGGTTAACATCACAACATTGTGTAGACCTAGCAAGGATAGCCTACTAACATTTGGATATTTGCTTCTGCTTCGATGAGTTTGCTTAGATATGATTACATTTCTAAACAAATCGAGACCAGACATTTAAAAACTTGATTTGATTTATGTGTGAGGAACAAAAGGAACATGTAGGCTATGTGCAAGAACAACAAGTCACTTATGATATTAAATCGTTTTGCTTACCTTCGACTCCTGCAAATCGTAGCTTCTCTCGCAAATAGTAGTTGCTGAGCTCTCATTCACCGAAGCAGCACCACACGTGGCAGGCAGGCAGATGGCAGGATACAGTTTTTGGGTGCGCCACTCTAATTTACCCGTGTAGAACGTTGCCGTATAGAGCGTTGCATTAGTTCCGCTTTTGGCGCTCGCGTGTAAAATAGTTATAAATTCATAATTTTTTATTTGGTCAGCACGGGGGGGCCACAGGGGTGGCCAGGGACATTTCCAGGGAGGCACGGGCCTCCCCCGGCCTCCGTGTAAAACCGCCACTGTGCAGGGGTATAATATAATAATAATAATATGCCATTTAGCAGACGCTTTTATCCAAAGCGACTTACAGTCATGCGTGCATACATTTTTGTGTATGGGTGGTCCCGGGGATCGAACCCACTACCTTGGCGTTACAAGCGCCGTGCTCTACCAGCTGAGCTACAAGGGGTAGCTACGTACTGTACAGATAGGTAGGGATAAAGTGACTAGGCAACAGGATGGATAATAGATGGTAGCAGCAGCATGTGTGTGAGTATGGCATCAGTATTCGTGTGTGTGTGTGTGTGTTTGTTGGGGTGTCAGTGTAAGTATGTGTGTGGGTAGAGTCCAGTGTGTGTGCATCAAGGTAGTGAAAAAAAGGTCAATGCAGGTAGTCCGGGTGGCCATTTGATGAGCTATTTAGCAACCTTGTGGCTTGGAGATAGAAGCTGTTCAGGGTCCTGTTGGTTCCGGACTTGGTGCATCAGTACCGCTTGCTCTGTGGTACTACAGAGAACAGTCTGTGGCTAGGTTGGCTGGAGTCCTTGACAATTTTTAGGGCCTTCGTCTGACACCGCCTGGTATAAAGGTCCTGGATGGCAGGGAGCTCGGCCCCAGTGATGTACTGGGGGTACCCACTAGAAGTTGACACGGGAACAGGACTCTTGCGGGTCCCACGGGATTCTGGCAGGAATGGGAGTGAAGTTCTAGAGTGAAGTTCTGGGACATGACGGGACAGGATCAACTGTCCACAGGAATGGGCAGTGCAGGAATAGTTATAAACAGAGTTTTGTTTTAGTGTGTGGAACATTCCATGAAAAAAATACAACTGTGTGGGCTAGGCCTCTATATACTATAATATATGCTAGGCCTCTATATACTATAATATATGCTAGGCCTCTATATACTATAATATATGCTAGGCCTATATATACTATAATATATGCTAGGCCTATATATACTATAATATATGCTAGGCCTATATATACTATAATATATGCTAGGCCTATATATATATATATGCTAGCTTATATACTATAATATATGCTAGGCCTATATATACTATAATATATGCTAGGCCTCTATATATACTATAATATATGCTAGGCCTCTATATATACTATAATATATGCTAGGCCTCTATATATACTATAATATATGCTAGGCCTCTATATACTATAATATATGCTAGGCCTCTTATATGGCCTCTATATATCTATAATATATGCTAGGCCTCTATATATACTATAATATATGCTAGGCCTCTATATATACTATAATATATGCTAGGCCTCTATATATACTATAATATATGCTAGGCCTCTATATACTATAATATATGCTAGGCCTCTATATACTATAATATATGCTAGGCCTCTATATACTATAATATATGCTAGGCCTCTATATACTATAATATATGCTAGGCCTCTATATACTATAATATATGCTAGGCCTCTATATACTATAATATATGCTAGGCCTCTATATACTATAATATATGCTAGGCCTCTATATACTATAATATATGCTAGGCCTATATATACTATAATATATGCTAGGCCTCTATATACTATAATATATGCTAGGCCTCTATATACTATAATATATGCTAGGCCTCTATATACTATAATATATGCTAGGCCTCTATATACTATAATATATGCTAGGCCTCTATATACTATAATATAGTTGACTTAATAAAAGGTCATTTCCCCCTCCCCTTTTAAGTCGGCTCACTCTCGCGCCTCGCTCCAGTTGTAGCCAGTCACCAGGCTACCTCAGATGCCAACCTACGTCTGTAGGCTAAGTGATGAAGCATTCAACAGAGGAATTGCAACTTTGCAGCCAAGGACCCATCACTAACATTAACATTAGAGCCAAGGAAAGAGCGTTTTGGCTACGTTTGATGGAGTTGTCTTTGACAATAAAGGAACCAGTACATGGCTTGTAAAAAATAATGCTGTGGTTTAATCAAATAGGCCACCACCCGGAGATGGGGACAAGTAGCTGCTCTACTCCCAACAACTTTACCCTCAAGCCCAATTGTTTACGTATTTAACTAAACCCGTGCCATATTGACTTATGCAGTACTGCCACTCAGGTTTTAGAATTGTTTTATGTTCATGTTGTTAATGTGTTGTAAATGTTCCTATGTGCTCAGCTGTAGGCTACAGATATATGTGCTGAGCTGTAGGCTACAGATGTATGTGCTGAGCTGTAGGCTACAGATTTATGTGCTCAGCTGTAGGCTACAGATGTATGCCGGTGCTGAGCTGACCATCCTGCTGGGGTCTCTGTCCTCATCCTCCAGCCTTAATCCAGCTACATTTAGGTATTTTAGAATACGCTCTCATCCAGAGCGACTAAAGGCCTACAGTCAGTGCATTTAACTAAGATAGGTAAGACCACCACATATCACAGTCCCATATTGCATTACTGAAATTATTTTCAAGACTTCCTAATCAAACACAATAGCCTACATATTTCTGCGCGCAAAAATGAGCACGGGACGGGAGTGATTGTTATCGGGAAGGGACAGGAAAGGTCCGGGGTTATGGAACTGTTGCTGGATCAGGACAGTACAGGAACTATTTTTTACAAGACAGGAATTAATGTTCTCTCCTGTGTCAACCTCTAGTACGGGCTATCTTCTGTAGCGGCTTGCGGTCGGATGCCAAGTAGTTGCCAGACTGTGTTGTTGTGTGTGGACCATAATAATTCCTTATTGATGTGGACACAGAGGAACCGGAAGCTCTAGACCTGCTCCACTACAGCCCCGTCGATTTAAATGGGGGGCGTGCTCTGCCCTCCGTTTCCTGTAGTCCAATCAGCTTGTTTGTCTTGCTGACGTTGAGGGACAGGTTGTTGTCATGGCACCAGACTCTCTGACCTTCTCCCTATAGGCTGTCTCATCGTCATTGGTGATCAAACTTAATGATGGTGTTGGAGTCGTGCGAGGCCATGGGTGAACAGGGAGTACAGGAGGGGACTAAGCACGCACCCCTGAGGGGCCCCGTGTTGAGGTTCAGCGGGGCGGATGTGTTGTTACCTACGCTCACCACCTGGGGGCGGCCTGTCAGGAAGTCCAGGATCCAGTTGCAGAGGGAGGTGTTCAGTCCCAGGGTCCTTAGCTTAGTGATGAGCATGGAGGGCACTATGGTGTTGAATGCTGAGCTGTAGTCAATGAACAGCATTCTCACGTAGGTGTTCCTCTTGTCCAGGTGGGAAAGGGCAGTATGGAGTGCAATAGAGATTGCGTCATCTGTGGATTTGTTGGGGCGGTATGTGAATTGGAGTGGTCTAGGGTGTCTGGGATGATGGTCCTGCTCTCGCTACATATATTTCTCACTCACTCACTCCACAAACATTCCTGCTCTTGCTGGCAAGGTAGGAATGCCTCGCTATCTCTCTCTCACTTTTATCTCTCTAACTATGTCTGTCTCTCTCTCTCTGTGTCTCTCATCTCTGTTCTCTCTCTCTTTATTATCTCTCGTTCTCTCTCCCTCTCTTATCTCTCTTATCTCTCTTTCTCTCTCACTTTCTGTAAGTCAATGAACTGAAGTAACCTCTCCTTCCCTGAAATGATCGCTGGTGGGAACACAGCGTTTTTCCTCTGCAAGGTTTTTATTCACCAGTTGTACATTGGTCTTAACCAGTTGAATGATAGGGCAACATTTTGATTTACGCCTAAATAGACTTACCAAAACGTAAAGATTTTTAATGAGATGGCCATAAACAATAACTGGTTATGTTGCATAGTTTTAGAAAGGTCTGGAACTCAACTTTCTGGTACAAATAGTTATACATTGCTGAGGTGTACTCACTTGAGGACACAAGCTCAAGTACATAGTACATATATTATGAAAATATGAAAAATCAGATTTCTTTCCTATTCAACAAAAGTGCGGCAATGGGTCTTGAAATGACTGAAATGCTTTCTAATTATAGTAACAATGAAATGATAAACAAATGCATAACTGTACAATAAATATGATAATACTTAGTGATAATACAATATTGGCACTATTTCATATAACTGTCGACAGAGAATTTTCTCCTAAACGTCCACTGAGCAGCACAGAAACACCATTCCATGTTTGCAGACTCGTTACTTCATCTTTAAGCACGAAGTGATTTTGTTTCAAGAGAAAGTGATCTTGTTTCAATTCATTGAAATTATTTAGTTGAGAGGTCTAAATCCGGCCGAAAATATTACACCGAGATGAAACCACAATGGCTGGATTGGTTTGACTGTCACGTTTATTTGCCCTTTCTGAAGCTGGGCTCGCTCGCTCAGAGGAAGAGATAATCGATTCTTTGTCTGGATAGGCCAAAAAAATGTGACACGTCACTCCTTGGAAACGGAGAGCAGACAGATGTTTTTTTTGGCATTATAAGGCAAGGGACCCTACAGCATTCACAGAGTGCTTTGTACACCAAAATGTCAGTCGGAACCAGTCCAGAACCACTCAAAGTCCCTCTAGTTTCCTCAATGTGTTCTCAAAACATTGAGAGACGGGTCGTCAATCGTCATGATGCCTGAAAGGCCTTTAGCTACTAGGATAGGAAGCTCTCTCTCTCACACTCCCTCTCTCTCTGCCTCTTTCTGCCCCCCCACTCTCTTCCTGCCTCTCTCTCTCTCTCCGTCCCCCTCTCTCTCCTACTGTCCCTCTCTTTCTCTCTGTCCCTCTCTATCCTACTGCCCCTCTCTCTCTCTTTCTCCTACTGCCCCTCTCTCTCTCCTACTGTCCCTCTCTCTCTCCTACTGCCCCTCTCTCTCCTACCGCCCCTCTCTCTCTCCTACTGCCCCTCTCTCTCTCCTACCGCCCCTCTCTCTCTCCTACTGCCTCTCTCTCTCTTCTTCCGCCCCTCTCTCTCTCCTACTGCCCCTCTCTCTCCTACTGCCCCTCTCTCTCTCCTACTGCCCCTCTCTCTCTCCTACTGCCCCTCTCTCTCTCCTACTGTCCCTCTCTCTCTCCTACTGCCCCTCTCTCTCTGTCCCTCTCTCTCTCCTACTGCCCCTCTCTCTCTCCTACTGCCCCTCTCTCTCTCCTACTGCCCCTCTCTCTCTCCTACTGCCCCTCTCTCTCTCCTACTGCCCCTCTCTCTCTCCTACTGCCCCTCTCTCTCTCCTACTGTCCCTCTCTCTCTCCTACTGCCCCTCTCTCTCTGTCCCTCTCTCTCTCCTACTGCCCCTCTCTCTCTCTTTCTCCTACTGCCCCTCTCTCTCTCCTACTGCCCCTCTCTCTCTCCTACTGCCCCTCTCTCTCTCTCTCTCTCTCTCCTACTGCCCCTCTCTCTCTCCTACTGTCCCTCTCTCTCTCCTACTGCCCCTCTCTCTCTGTCCCTCTCTCTCTCCTACTGCCCCTCTCTCTCTCCTACTGCCCCTCTCTCTCTCTCTCTCCTACTGCGCCTCTCTCTCTCTCCTACCGCCCCTCTCTCTCTCCTACTGTCCCTCTCTCTCTCCTACTGCCACTCTTTCTCTCCTACTGCCCCTCTCTCTCTGTCCCTCTCTCTCTCCTACTGCCCCTCTCTCTCTGTCCCTCTCTCTCTCCTACTGCCCCTCTCTCTCTTTCCTACTGCCCCTCTCTCTCCGTCCCTCTCTCTCTCCTACTGCCCCTCTCTCTCCGTCCCTCTCTCTCTCCTACTGCCCCCCTCTTTCTCTCTGTCCCTCTCTCTCCTACTGCCCCTCTCTCTCTCCGTCCCTCGTTCTCTCCTACTGCGCCTCTCTCTCTCTCCTACTGCCCCTCTCTCTCTCCTACTGTCCCTCTCTATCTCCTCCCCTCTCTCTCCTACTGCCCCTCTCTCTCTCTCCTACTCGCTCTGACTCATTAGAACCCTTTACTTCTCCTCTTCATAAGTTCAGTTTTGACAAAAAGTGAAATAAAATTAATTTGACTGGCAAGACGCATGGTCATCCTCGTGAGAGTAGTGAACACATTTCTTCTCTTGACAGACAGGCAAAGGGCCAGTCACATGTTCCTGACAGATCATGAGTTCTTTAAACCCAGTCAGTGTTTCTTTTTTCCTCCTCTCCTCGCTTCTTCTTGTAAATTGC
Source organism: Coregonus clupeaformis (assembly GCF_020615455.1). Taxonomy (NCBI): domain Eukaryota; kingdom Metazoa; phylum Chordata; class Actinopteri; order Salmoniformes; family Salmonidae; genus Coregonus; species Coregonus clupeaformis. Next base: position 13,511,469 of record NC_059224.1, on the reverse strand, counting down.
GTCATTGCGTAATGTGCTCAGTCATTCAATCACTAGACGATTAAATTGTGTAACTAAGCAACGGGTGTGGGGTTTCGTTGTGTGATGGCCGAGGTGTTATTGACTGTGAGACTGTGTCTGTGACCCCTTCAGGGAAACTGTCTTGTATACCACTTTAGTGCATCAGTGTTGTGTATTGCTATGTAAGTAAATGATATTATTTTGGTGTAATTCCAGGGCTGTTTGATCCTGAGTGATGAGTTAAACCATGCCTCTTTGGTGCTGGGTGCTCGGCTGTCTGGAGCCATCATCAGAGTCTTCAAACACAACAGTGAGTATCGGAAACTAGCGTCATGATCACCATCTGTCTTACCTCAGGCAGCTCTCTACAGTAAACTTACAGATCACAATGGGACCTAACCTGCTCCATACAATCAACACAACACTAAAGACCAACTGTCTTTCATTAGAAGCTCTACTCTCTGTGTGAAGCTGTTTGTTTACCGTACGTTAGAGGCTGAGCACACGTAGGCCATGGCACCATCCATCCCCAGCCACCAATCTACTGTTCCTCCCTTTCTAATAAGACATGACTCTGTAGTTAGGTGTGTCAGGTAATTATACAAATACTGATATTCTACATCTTTCATGCCAGTGTTTTAGTTTTCCCTCATTGCTCCTCCTGACGGACAGGGGAGATATAAAGCATGAACTCTGTTAGCCAGCCATCTTGTTGTTGTCTTGCTTTGGGATACAACGTCTAAACATTCAGGTACGTAGGCTGCATTATTCAGACCCTTTCTATGTTCTGTCTGTCTCTAGATATGGTGAGTCTGGAGAAGCTGTTGAGAGACGCCATAGTCCACGGCCAGCCCAGAACACACAGGCCCTGGAAGAAGATCCTCATTCTGGTCGAAGGAATATACAGGTAGTGTATCTTTTTTTTAGAAGTGTCATATGTACAGCTATCATCTACATTTTTATTCTGCATTTCTATTGAACTTTCATTAATGAGTTCAATAAATAATGGGAATAACCCTAGCTGAATCAGATGCTGACGATACATGTAAGAAAACCTCTCTGCAGACTCCGCACGGTCTAGTCATACAGTTAGGAACTATTTTTACTGGGTGTAGCTGGACGTCGACTGAATCATTTACTAGTATTTTGCATTTTATACAAATAATAATAAAATAAAAATAGTGTGACTTGAGTTATTTTTTAAGGTACTTACTGTAAAAGTCAAGTCAACCAATCCATAATGATCAGTATGGTTCTTGGTAAAGCTGCCTCTCCTTAATCAATATAGTTCACTAATGTGTCGTTAAAAATGGTCTGACACACCCTTGGGGATCTAGAGAAACACAGTCATTGACTTCTGACTGCAAATAAAGATCAAGAAGAAAGATGCACTTTGCTTACATTGTTTTAGATTACACATAGGGCGACTTATTCACCTGTCTTAGTACGGGTGTGTGTTCATTTTCCAGACACAACAGTTGATCCACAGAATGTTTATAGTGTGTGTGTGTGTGTGTGTGTGTGTGTGTGTGTGTGTGTGTGTGTGTTTTGTGTGCTGTGTGTACGTGTTCATGTCATGTGTTTCTCCCTCTGTCTCTCCTCCCTCCACATCTCACCCTTCTTCTCCAGTATGGAGGGATCCATTGTGCGTCTGCCTGAGGTGATAGCCCTGAAGAAGCACTACAAGGCCTTTCTCTATCTGGATGAGGCTCACAGCATCGGGGCACTAGGACCTCACGGTGGAGGGGTGGTCGACTACTTTGGTCTGGACCCCAAAGATGTTGACATCATGATGGGAACGTTCACGAAGAGCTTTGGTGCTGCTGGAGGGTACATCGGAGGAAAGAGTGTGAGTCGGCTGTCTGACAGGGGTCAGAGGTCAGGGGTCAGAGGTTAGGGGAGGTCATGATGGGGGTGTTTACCAAGAGCTTTAATGCTGCTGTAGGATAGATTGGAAGAAAGAGTGTGAGTCGGCTGTCTCCAAAAGGCATTCCATTAACTGGCTGAATACTGGACTAGGAAGTAGGGCTAAGTGACTCTCCAAAATATCTGGGATTAGGATAAATGTTCTTGGCAGGATGCCAAGACCTCTGAAGCAGCACTCGGTGCTGGAAACACCAAAACATTCAGTTGCAACAGAGCTATGTGCAGTGGTCCACCCTTCTAACACTGAAACTGCCTTGGGTGTTTCTCACATAGATCATCTCCACTGACATGAGTCATGACATCAAGTATATTGCCAGGTCGCAGTTGTAAATGAGAACTTGTTCTCAACTGGTTTACCTGGTTAAATAAAGGTGAAATAAATAAATAAATAAAAATAAATATTATGAGTGGAAGCCTTTAATATATTCGGGGATGGTTACTGATACAGTTTACTGAAAAAGTTTCGGTGTGGTGGTTTCTTCATCAACAGGACAACCCGGTTTCATAATTGCCCAATGATATGACACATTTCCCACAGTACTTACTGAAAACAGGTTTCCATGGCTCAGTTGGACCATGTTGTTTGATTTCAGAATAGATCCCATACTGGCTTCATTCTTTCTGTGTGTTATATTAGAATGACAATGGTCTCTTCTGTCCCCCATAGGAGTTGATAGACTACCTGCGGTCCCACTCCCACAGTGCTATCTACGCCACCTCCATGTCCCCTCCCGTGTCCCAACAGATCATCACTTCTATGAAGATTATCATGGGGGAGGACGGCACTACTCTGGGTGAGTTTACCCAGCAAGCCTCCCTCAGCTGGGAGGGACCACACTGTGTTGCTGAATGAGAACTAGTTAGTATCTCAAATCCTGCCATCAGTTACATTTGACCCCTTTTTATATGTACACTGAACAAAAATATTAACGCAACATGTAAAGTGCTGGTCCCATGTTACATGAGCTGAAATAGAAGATCTCCGAAATTTCTCTCAAATGTTGTGCACAAATTTGTTTACATCCATGTTAGTGAGCATTTCTCCTTTGCCAAGATAATCCATCCACCTGACAGGTGTGGCATATCAAGAAGCTGACTAAACAGCATGATCATTACACAGGTGCACCTTGTGCTGGGGACAATAAAAGGCCACTCTAAAATGTGCAGTTTTGCCACACAACACAATGCCACAGATGTCTCAAGTTTTGAGGGAGTGTGCAATTGGCATGCTGACTGCCAGAGCTGTTTCCAGAGAATGTAATGTTAATTTCTCCACCATAAGCCACCTCCAACGTCGTTTTAGAGAATTTGGCAGTACATCCAACAGGCCTCACAACCCGCAGACCACGTGTAACCACGCCAGCCCAGGACCTCCACATCCGGCTTCTTCACCTGCGGGGGAGGGGGGGTGCTGAGGAGTATTTCTGTCTGTAATAAAGCCCTTTTGTGCGGGAAAAACTCATTCTGATTGGCTGGGCCTGGCTCCCCAGTGGGTGGGCCTATGCCCTCCCAGGCACACCCATGGCTGTGCCCCTGCCCAGTCATGTGAAATCCATAGATTAGGGCCTAATTAATTTATTTCAATTGACTGATTTCATTATATGAACTGTAACTCAGCTCCTGGAGAGCTATAGAGTGTTACTATCTGGTTAGGTAGTTCTCTGGTTATAGGTTACTGTCTGGGTAGGTAGTTCTCTGGTTATAGGTTACTATCTGGGTAGGTAGTTCTCTGGTTATAGGTTACTATCTGGTTAGGTAGTTCTCTGGTTATAGGTTACTATCTGGTTAGGTAGTTCTCTGGTTATAGGTTACTATCTGGGTAGGTAGTTCTCTGGTTATAGGTTACTGTCTGGGTAGGTAGTTCTCTGGTTATAGGTTACTGTCTGGTTAGGTAGTTCTCTGGTTATAGGTTACTATCTGGTTAGGTAGTTCTCTGGTTATAGGTTACTGTCTGGTTAGGTAGTTATCTGGTTATAGGTTACTATCTGGTTAGGTAGTTCTCTGGTCCTGGAGAGCTATAATGGTATATGCGTTTGTTTAAAAAACCCCACTGAAAAACATGATTCAGTCATCAATACTTAATCATCAAGAGCTTCCTTCATGTGTTGAATCTGGGCCAAAGGATTGATTACTGCTATACACAAGGTTTTTACTTGCATTAGGTGGTGGCTGGCACCACACAGTGTCATTACCACCAGTAACCGCAAGGTGGCAGTACAGACCTGGAAAGCATTACTGACCTTTGACTGACTTTATTGATACTTGCTCACAGGAAAACTGAAGAAAAGCAGAATTTACATTTGATAAAAATATGCACTTAAAATACATTAAGCTGTGTGTGGATTCTTCCAAACTAAAACTAAAACACGAATACAACATGAAATGGCTGTTGAGTCCTCTGGTTAAACTGTAGTTTTAAACTAGTGAAAGTTGGGTCTCCTGTCTGGTCCTACAATAGAACACAATCTCCTCTCTTCAACCTGAGTTCTGTCATCAGGTACAGTGGGGTTGACGGTCACTCCTACACACACTGTACAGCAAACATCTGGAAGTAGCTCTCCTTCCCTTCCCAGCTCAGCCCATCCATAGTATATGTATCTCCATAGCACCAGGCTGGGTTAAAACCTCCAGTCAGTCCCCTGCTTCCCTCAGGGTTCTGAATGATTGAAGCCTGTGAACTGGTAGACTTTCCCCACATATGGCTTTCAAATGTCTGTCTGTCTGTATGTCTGTCTGAGCTCCACAGTGTGTGTGTGTGTGTGTGTGTGTGTGTGTAAGACTTCCAGCCGTGTACAAAGCGACGTACCACAGTTCTCTCAGGAGTTCACTGTGCCCAACACACACGCAGAAACCCAGGCTAAACCCAGCGAGGGTCCGGGTCACTCCAGGGTTGTGTTACTCGTAACAGGGAGGTTCCTCCCGTCTCCTACCAAGGTAGTTTCCCATAATCACAGATCTACGATCAGATTACTCTATACCCAACCCTAACATTAACCAATGGGGGATGAAAACATATCTGATCCGATATCAGTGGATAGGGACAAAGTGGGCCACAGAACAGAACTGATGGATCTGCACCGTCTCAATGGTCCAGAACAGTCTCAGACAGACACAGAGACACATGGAAATGGCTGATCTCACAGTCTTGACCTAATCACTTGACAGTTTTCTCAGGAAAGAGTAACGTTGGCAGTTTGATTGATTGTTCACAGCCTCATGTGTTTGAAATTCAAGCCTTTTGAAGTTACTGCCATGGTTAGATCACTAGGAGAGATAGTAAGGCTGTGAATGTATTGGCCATAGTGCTTTGTGCCAGAATGGCTGACTGGGTTTAGAATCTCAGCCTAGATGACCCATCATACTGAAACATCTCCATTACACAACCAGAATGACTTTCTCTGGTTTGAAGTGCAAATCAAATATCTGGATAGGACAGACAATTAAAATAAATATTTCATATCAGGATGGGACAGGGAACAGTCAGGACATTCCTACCAGAGAGCCCGTCAATATAAAAGGAATGTGAAACAAGTGGAAAGCGATTCCTCCTGAAAAATATCCCTTACTTTTTTCAGCTTATATCACTCTACAGCTCACAGAATGGTTTTGAATTCCTGGGCTCAGGAAAAAAAGTGTGTGAATTTAATTTCAGACTTGTGTCTTAAGAAACTTTGAAGCTGTATGTTTCTGTCTTTCAAAATGAAATGGCAGATGCTGGTTTGGAGCTTTTTTCTCATATTGCTGAACTCACACCAACACCTGTACCCACTACCCAGGCATAGTGAACAGGCCGCTACTACTGCCTAAGACCTAAGAAAGGTCCCCTGGCTGCCAGCTTGTTTCTGCCCTCTTGCCAACTCCTTATGGGATTGACAATCACAATGGAGAAGGAACAAACTCAAACCCATCAGGCGATAAGGGAGGGACTAGAATACAGGGTGTGAGCACCAGTCCTTTTAATGGGTGTGGTTTACCTGTTAATGGTTTTACTGGTTAATGGTTGTAATCACTAATGGTTTAACAGGTTTACTAATGGGTTTACAGGTTAATAGATTAAATAGAGAATGGTTTCATTGTGTTGTTTCCAGGTGGGGTTCGTCTGAGGCAGCTGTCAGAGAACACTACGTACTTCAGGAGGAAACTGCGAGAGATGGGCTTCATCATCTATGGCAACGATGACTCTCCTGTCGTACCAATGATGCTCTACATGCCCGCCAAGATAGGGTAGGTCTGGTAACAGCTAGTTACAGATGGTTACCACAACACACCAAGATAGGGTAGGTCTGGTAACAGCTAGTTAGAGATGTTTACCACAACACAAACAACACACCAAGATAGGGTAGGTCTGGGAACAGCTAGTTAGAGATGTTTACCACAACACAAACAACACACCAAGATAGGGTAGGTCTGGGAACAGCTAGTTAGAGATGTTTACCACAACACAAACAACACACCAAGATAGGGTAGGTCTGGTAACAGCTAGTTAGAGATGTTTACCACAACACAAACAACACACCAAGATAGGGTAGGTCTGGTAGCAGCTAGTTAGAGATGTTTACCACAACACAAACAACACACCAAGATAGGGTAGGTCTGGTAACGGCTAGTTAGAGATGTTTACCACAACACAAACAACACACCAAGATAGGGTAGGTCTGGTAACAGCTAGTTAGAGATGTTTACCACAACACACCAAGATAGGGTAGGTCTGGTAACAGCTAGTTAGAGATGTTTACCACAACACAAACAACACACCAAGATAGGGTAGGTCTGGTAACAGCTAGTTACAGATGTTTACCACAACACAAACAACACACCAAGATAGGGTAGGTCTGGTAACGGCTAGTTACAGATGTTTACCACAACACAAACAACACACCAAGATAGGGTAGGTCTGGTAACAGCTAGTTAGAGATGTTTACCACAACACAAACAACACACCAAGATAGGGTAGGTCTGGTAACAGCTAGTTAGAGATGTTTACCACAACACAAACAACACACCAAGATAGGGTAGGTCTGGTAACGGCTAGTTACAGATGTTTACCACAACACAAACAACACACCAAGATAGGGTAGGTCTGGTAACGGCTAGTTACAGATGTTTACCACAACACAAACAACACACCCCTGTTAGTGAGCATTTCTCCTTTGCCAAAACAATCCATCCACCTGAAAGGTGTGGCACATCAAGAAGCTGATTAAACAGCACACGTGACTTCCGTCTCGCTTCCGCATTGTCTCCGTGCTGCTGTGCTGTTTGTTGCTACTTGGCTACCTGCCAAACTATTCACGTTTTACTTTTAATAAACGTTTAATCAATCTCTGTGTTCAACAAATTTACCAACTTTTTAGTTTTGTCCTCACTCATCTTTTTTCGTTAAACTTTTTCACCCCGGACGTTTTATCCCGAGACAGAAGAGTCATTTTCCTGTGCGTTTTAGCTGCCAATTTTACTTTATTTTCCTTTTTTCCATCGCAACTTTTTTCCCTTATTCAACTTTTTCACTCCGGACGCTTTATCTGGACATGGTTCGTCAACATCTTCAACAGCCGAAGCTAAGTAGTAACATTAACATGATGTCTTCTAATTGCAGTCGCTGTACTCATAATATACAGGAGAACGATCGCCTTACGGCGAGAATAAGCTGTGCTACAAGCCCAGCTTCAGACGCAATCGTTAGGCAAGGGTAATTTCAGTGTAGGAAAGGAAGAAACAGCGTCTGTGCCACCAGTAAGTACAGACAGTAACGTTAGTATAAATCCCCCCGCACAGTCCCCGCAGCCGGACAACTTTCTCATGGCTTCTGGAGGGAAATACTGTTGGAATGCTCAACCGGTGTCGCTCATTCAGCCGACAGAAACCTTCAACCGGTTTTCCCCATTATGTAGCGAGTCTGAGTCTGAGTCTTCTCTTGTCTCTACTCCTCCCGTTACGGGGTCTGAGACGCCGAAGGCTCCCACCATTAGCTCTGACAAATTGAAAACCCTAGTCATTGGCGACTCCATTACCCGCAGTATTAGACTTAAAACGAATCACCCAGCGATCATACACTGTTTACCAGGGGGCAGGGCTACCGACGTTAAGGCTAATCTAAAGATGGTGCTGGCTAAAGCTAAAACTGGCGAGTGTAGAGAGTATAGAGATATTGTTATCCACGTCGGCACCAACGATGTTAGGATGAAACAGTCAGAGGTCACCAAGTGCAACATAGCTTCAGCTTGTAAATCAGCTAGAAAGATGTGTCGGCATCGAGTAATTGTCTCTGGCCCCCCTCCCAGTTAGGGGAAGTGACGAGCTCTACAGCAGAGTCTCAGCACTCAATCGCTGGTTGAAAACTGTTTTCTGCCCCTCCCAAAAGATAACATTTGTGGATAATTGGCCCTCTTTCTGGGACTCACCCACAAACAGGACCAAGCCTGACCTGCTGAGGAGTGACGGACTCCATCCTAGCTGGAGGGGTGCTCTCCTCTTATCTACCAACATAGATAGGGCTCTAACTCCTCTAGCCCCACAGTGAAATAGGGTGCAGGCCAGGCAGCAGGCTGTTAGCCAACCTGCCAGCTTAGTGGAGTCTGCCAATAGCACAGTCAGTGTAGTCAGCTCAGCCATACCCATTGAGACTGTGTCTGTGCCTCGACCTAGGTTGGGCAAAACTAAACATGGCGGTGTTCACCCTAGCAATCTTATTAGGATAAAGACCTCCTCCATTCCTGCCATTATTGAAAGAGATCGTGATACCTCACATCTCAAAATAGGGTTACTTAATGTTAGATCCCTCACTTCAAAGGCAGTCATAGTCAATGAACTAATCACTGATCATAATCTTGATGTGATTGGCCTGACTGAAACATGGCTTAAGCCTGATGAATTTGCTGTGTTAAATGAGGCCTCACCTCCTGGTTACACTAGTGACCATATTCCCCGTGCATCCCGCAAAGGCGGAGGTGTTGCTAACATTTACGATAGCAAATTTCAATTTACAAAAAAAAATGGCATTTTCATCTTTTGAGCTTCTAGTCATGAAATCTATGCAGCCTACTCAATCACTTTTTATAGCTACTGTTTACAGGCCTCCTGGGCCATATACAGCGTTCCTCTCTGAGTTTCCTGAATTCCTATCAGACCTTGTAGTCATAGCAGATCATATTCAAATTTTTGGTGATTTTAATATTCACATGGAGAAGTCCACAGACCCACTCCAAAAGTCTTTCGGAGCCATCATCGACTCAGTGGGTTTTGTCCAACATGTCTCTGGACCTACTCACTGCCACAGTCATACTCTGGACCTAGTTTTGTCCCATGGAATAAATGTTGTAGATCTTAATGTTTTTCCACAAAATCCTGGACTATCGGACCACCATTTTATTACGTTTGCAATCGCAACAAATAATCTGCTCAGACCCCAACCAAGGAGCATCAAAAGTCGTGCTATAAATTCTCAGACAACACAAAAATTCCTTGATGCCCTTCCAGACTCCTTCTGCCTACCCAAGGACGTCAGAGGACAAAAATCAGTTAACCACTTAACTGAGGAACTCAATTTAACCTTGCGCAATACCCTAGATGCAGTTGCACCCCTAAAACGAAAAACATTTGTCATAAGAAACTAGCTCCCTGGTATACAGAAAATACCCGAGCTTTGAAGCAAGCTTCCAGGAAATTGGAACGAAATGGCGCCACACCAAACTGGAAGTCTTCCGACTAGCTTGGAAAGACAGTACCGTGCAGTACCGAAGAGCCCTCACTGCTGCTCGATCATCCTACTTTTCCAACTTAATCGAGGAAAATAAGAATAATCCAAAATTTCTTTTTGATACTGTTGCAAAGCTAACTAAAAAGCAGCATTCCCCAAGAGAGGATGGCTTTCACTTCAGCAGTAATAAATTCATGAACTTCTTTGAGGAAAAGATCATGACCATTAGAAAGCAAATTACGGACTCCTCTTTGAATCTGCGTATTCCTCCAGGGCTTAGCTGTCCTGGATCTGCACAGATTTGCGAGGGCCTGGGATCGGGAGAGACACTTAAGTGTTTTAGTACTATATCTCTTGACACAATGATGAAAATAATCATGGCCTCTAAACCTTCAAGCTGCATACTGGATCCTATTCCTACTAAACTGCTGAAGGAGCTGCTTCCTGTGCTTGGCCCTCCTATGTTGAACATAATAAACAGCTCTCTATCCACCGGATGTGTACCAAACTCACTAAAAGTGGCAGTGATAAAGCCTCTCTTGAAAAAGCCAAACCTTGACCCGAAAATATAAAAACTATCGGCCTATATCGAATCTTCCATTCCTCTCAAAAATTTTAGAAAAAGCTGTTGCGCAGCAACTCACTGCCTTTCTGAAGACAAACAATGTGTACGAAATGCTTCAGTCTGGTTTTAGACCCCATCATAGCACTGAGACTGCACTTGTGAAGGTGGTAAATGACCTTTTAATGGCGTCAGACCGAGGCTCTGCATCTGTCCTCGTGCTACTAGACCTTAGTGCTGCCTTTGACACCATCGATCACCACATTCTTTTGGAGAGACTGGAAACCCAAATTGGTCTACACGGACAAGTTCTGGCCTGGTTTAGATCTTACCTGTCGGAAAGATATCAGTTTGTCTCTGTGAATGGTCTGTCCTCCGACAAATCAACTGTACATTTCGGTGTTCCTCAAGGTTCCGTTTAGGACCACTATTGTTTTCACTATATATTTTACCTCTTGGGGATGTTATTCGAAAACATAATGTTAACTTTCACTGCTATGCGGATGACACACAGCTGTACATTTCAATGAAACATGGTGAAGCCCCAAAATTGCCCTCGCTAGAAGCCTGTGTTTCAGACATAAGGAAGTGGATGGCTGAAAACGTTTTACTTTTAAACTCGGACAAAACAGAGATGCTTGTTCTAGGTCCCAAGAAACAAAGAGATCTTCTGTTAAATCTGACAATTCATCTTGATGGTTGTAAAGTCGTCTCAAATAAAACTGTGAAGGACCTCGGTGTTACTCTTGACCCTGATCTCTCTTTTGACGAACATATCAAGACTGTTTCAAGGACAGCTTTTTTCCATCTACGTAACATTGCAAAAATCAGAAATTTTCTGTCCAAAAATGATGCAGAAAAATTAATCCATGCATTTGTTACTTCTAGGTTAGACTACTGCAATGCTCTATTTTCCGGCTACCCGGATAAAGCACTAAATAAACTTCAGTTAGTGCTAAATACGGCTGCTAGAATCCTGACTAGAACCAAGAAATTTGATCATATTACTCCAGTGCTAGCTTCCCTACACTGGCTTCCTGTTAAGGCAAGGGCTGATTTCAAGGTTTTACTGTTAACCTATAAAGCGTTACATGGGCTTGCTCCTACCTATCTTTCCGAGTTGGTCCTGCCGTACATACCAATACGTACGCTACGGTCACAAGACGCAGGCCTCCTAATTGTCCCTAGAATTTCTAAGCAAACAGCGGGAGGCAGGGCTTTCTCCTATAGATCTCCATTTTTATGGAACAGTCTGCCTACCCATGTGAGAGACGCAGACTCGGTCTCAACCTTTAAGTCTTTACTGAAGACTTATCTCTTCAGTAGGTCATATGATTGAGTGTAGTCTGGCCCAGGAGTGTGAAGGTGAACGGAAAGGCTCTGGAGCAACGAACAGCCCTTGCTGTCTCTGCCGGGCCGGTTCCCCTCTCCACTGGGGTTCTCTGCCTCTAACCCTGTTGCAGGGGCTGAGTCACTGGCTTGCTGGTGCTCTTTCATGCCGTCCCTGGGAGGGGGTGCGTCACTTGAGTGGGTTGAGTTACTGACGTGATCTTCCTGTCTGGGTTGGCGCCCCCTTGGTTTGTGCTGTGGTGGAGACCTCTGTGGGCTATACTCGGCCTTGTCTCAGGATTGTAAGTTGGTGGTTGAGGATATCCCTCTAGTGGTGCGGGGGCTGTGCTTTGGCAGAGTGGGTGGGGTTATATCCTTCCTGTTTGGCCCTGTCCGGGTTTCTTCGGATGGGGCCACAGTGTCTCCGGACCGCTCCTGTCTCAGCCTCCAGTATTTATGCTGCAGTAGTTTATGTGTCGGGGGGCTGGGGTTAGTTGGTTATACCTGGAGTACTTCTCCTGTCTTATCCAGTGTCCTGTGTGAATTTAAGTATGCTCTCTCTAATTCTCTCGTTCTCTCTTTCTCTCCGAGAACCTGAGCCCTAGGACCATACGTCAGGACTACCGGGCATGATGACACCTTGCTGTCCCCAGTCCGCCTGGCCTTGCTGCTATTCCAGTTTCAACTGTTCTGCCTGCGGTTACGAAACCCCTACCTGTCCCAGACCTGCTGTTTTCAACTCTTAATGATCGGCTATGAAAAGCCAACTGAGAGACCTGAGCCCTAGGACCATCGTCGGGACTACCGGCCGTGGTGACTCCTTGCTGTCCCCAGTCCGCCTGGCCTTGCTGCTATTCCAGTTTCAACTGTTCTGCCTGCGGTTATGGAACCCCTACCTGTCCCAGACCTGCTGTTTTCAACTCTTAATGATCGGCTATGAAAAGCCAACTGAGATTTATTCCTGATTATTATTTGACCATGCTTGTCACTTATGAACATTTTTGAACATCTTGGCATGGTTCTGTTATAATCTTCACCCGGCACAGCCAGAAGAGGACTGGCCACCCCTCATAGCCTGGTTCCTCTCTAGGTTTCTTCCTAGGTTTTCGCCTTTCTAGGGAGTTTTTCCTAGCCACCGTGCTTCTACACCTGCATTACTAGCTGTTTGGGGTTTTAGGCTGGGTTTCTGTACAGCACTTCGAGATATTAGCTGATGTAAGAAGGGCTATATAAAATAAAATTGAATTGAATGAAATAGATAGGGTAGGTCTGGTAACAGCTAGTTAGAGATGTTTACCACAACACAAACAACACACCAAGATAGGGTAGGTCTGGGAACAGCTAGTTAGAGATGTTTACCACAACACAAACAACACACCAAGATAGGGTAGGTCTGGTAACGGCTAGTTACAGATGTTTACCACAACACAAACAACACACCAAGATAGGGTAGGTCTGGTAACGGCTAGTTACAGATGTTTACCACAACACAAACAACACACCAAGATAGGGTAGGTCTGGTAACGGCTAGTTACAGATGTTTACCACAACACACCAAGATAGGGTAGGTCTGGTAACGGCTAGTTACAGATGTTTACCACAACACACCAAGATAGGGTAGGTCTGGTAACGGCTAGTTACAGATGTTTACCACAACACACCAAGATAGGGTAGGTCTGGTAACGGCTAGTTACAGATGTTTACCACAACACACCAAGATAGGGTAGGTTTGATCAGTCTGCCACGTCACATCTTGGTCAACCCACACTGTTTTAGTGTAAATAACCGCAGTGAACATGATCAGATTGTTTCTGTTAAATTCACTTTTCTCTGACACGATCAACATGGCATTCCTCAGTCAGTCACAGAATAAACAGATTGTTCACACATTGGTCACATGGTCTCTAAACCCCGCTCTCTGATTGGTTCTCTCTCAGGGCGTTCGGTAGAGAGATGTTGAAGAGGAACATTGGGACGGTGGTGGTTGGCTTCCCGGCCACGCCCATCATAGAGTCCAGGGCCAGGTTCTGTGTGTCTGCCGCCCACACCAGAGATATGTTGGACATGGTGAGTCAACCAATCACAGACCACACAGTCAAAGGACTCCTCCCCCTCTCCATGGCACCATCTCTGTCTGCATCTTGCTGGTTATTTTTCAGAAGTGTTCTTCTGTCAGTCTCTCACTCAATAGCGTTTGTGTTCATCACTAGTTATATTATATTAAACTCTCTGTGATGTTAGTATAGGAAGGAAGGAGAATAAGCTGCACACCTCAAGTCTCTGTGGTCCTAGAATTAGGTCCAGTCCAATTGATGGGAATGGTTATGGTTGGTTACAATCATATGTCAATGGTTAGAATGTATGGTGAATACTTTATTTATCCTTTGAGACAACAGCATCATCATTTTAATAGCTGAAGGAATCCCTCCACATCTCTTCAAAGCAGTGAGAGTGATTGACTGACACTTTCCCAGTAGTGAGTCAGTCAAGCCTGTCTTCTGACTGTCAGGCCTGATGTGCTGCGGGTATGGACGACAGGAAAGGCATTTCAATATGTGCTTTATTAGAGGGGGTGAGAGGGTTCAGAAAGGATTTTTCTTTGCCTGGCGCAATGGAACCAACAAAATCCTCCCATAATTGCCAAGGCCACCCATCTGGCACACACAGGCAGGTTTTTTGGAAGAACATATACTATTTGAACCCAGTTGTGGGTGGGAGTGACTTGGAAGGACGACAGCACAGGCCAATACTACGGTTGAGCAGCGAGCTCTGACATAGTTTTATTTAGACATAGTCCAAGGACAGTCCATTCATCTTTTTGATGAGTGTGTCAACACCGTTTTTAATAGTCCATCACATCAGCTTCAACTTGTTGAAATGTATGAAGACACTTTGTCTCTCTCTCCTCTCTTTACTAAATTCAGAGAAGGTATAAAAAATAAAGAAAATAGAAAGTCGAGAAAGGTTGATTGTTTCCAGGTGGGTTGCGGACCGATGGTATTGCAGGACAGATAGCTCAGTTGTGTTTTCTTTGTTCACCCTTACGCAAATGGCCCCCATTTTTCTTCACTAACAATTTCATCAGGTGAATTTCAGGGTTCAGCAACCCTCACAATGCTGTAAGAAACATCACCCCCCTCCCGTAAGCTTGTAATTTCTCCACAGTAAGGGATCTTGCTTCTGAGACCAAATGTAATGGATCCAGCACTCTCTCTTACTGTTGTTGATCTTCATGTTGTGTAGCTTGTCATTTCTCCACAGTAAGGGAGAAGTAGCTTCTCTTCATTCCAAATGTTGTTGTTCTAGCTTCTCTCCTCTCTTCCCCAGGCGTTGGAGGCCATCAGTGAGGTAGGGGATGTCTTACAGCTGAAGTACTCCAGACACCAGAAACATCCTCATCTCCCCTCTTCCCAGGGTTCATGGTCCTCTGAGGAGAGTCTGCTCCAGGAGCCCAGCCACGTCAAGCCTTCTGTCATGTAACTAACTGAAACGCCTACACTAGTGTAAGGTCCAAGTTGCCTCCTAGATGCCGATCTTGTGTCAGTTTAGCATTTCCCCCCACTAATAGTTAAGTTTAGGATTGGGGGAGGGAAAGCTGATCCTAGATCTGGACCTAAGGGAAACTTCACCAGGTCTGAAAAGTCATCATGGTCTCGTGGTGTGTGAGCCCCTATGGTTTTCTTACTGTATCTTAACTTATTGTGAATTTATTTTTTTGAGTTTGGACCTAAACGTTAAGTCTTAATTATGTCTGTGTGCTTTATGGAGTCTTCCAGTGCAATAATATCAAGATTACATTTAGAAGACACTCTTATCCAGAGCGACTTACTGGAGCAATTAGGGTTAAGTGCCTTGCTCAAGGGCACATTGACCGATTGATCACTTATTCGGCTCGGGGATTCAAACCAGCGACCTTTCAGTTAATGGCCCAACACTTTTAACCGCTAGGCTACCTGCTGCGGTTGTTAGAAGATATTTTAAGCTTTTTAAGACAGGAGGGAGTAATCAAGGGGTCTGAAACGTGGAACGTTTTCATATTCAAATATACAGGTTTGGTTATACCAATGGTTGGTTACTGACAGGAGTTATATAACAGACAAGAAAGTAAATAAATAATATCTATCATTCATTACATTAGTAGAGCACTGTATATATGGGTAAAATACCCCCACCCTACATAAATATAGGGCTTCATATCACATGGGGTACATCAAGTGTCAACTTTTATTTATTTATTATTAACTTAAAGCTTTCCACTCTAATCAGTGTTTTATACTTGAATATTGTCACTGGGTCCTTTCTCTAACGAAATCTATGTATTGTATATTATCTACTGTTTATACTGTAAATTAACAGGTGAAATCTTAACTTCTTTGACCTAGCATCGTAGCTAGTCACCAATGACAGAGCTCCTTTCCTAGCTCTCTCTGTAAGCTACATATCACACCTGGCTCATGTTCATTAGGGCACATCTTAGCCAAAACAAGCATTTCTTATTGGACAAGCCCCGCTAGTCCCTCCCCGTTTCAGTTAGTTTTGTTCCTTTTTGTGCCTAATGAATACGACCTTGTTCCAAAAAGATGCGTTGAGATATTTAGAATAGTAGGGGAAAAGCCCTTTGAAGAGCTGACATTTTGTGAATGTTTTATACAGTATATTGCATCTTATTTTCAATCATTTTTCAGCCTTTAATATTTAGTGTTTACACCTCCACTGGAATAACTTGAGCCCAAATGTCTTCAACATTTTGAAATGCTCTAGAGTCTTCAACGTATCGATAGCTGAAAATTCTCTAATAATGCTATAAGATTAATTAGAGCTCTAGAGTCCAATGTATTGATAGTTGAAGATTCTCTTAATACTGCTATGGGATGAATCAGAGCCAGGTCGTGTTGTGTGTTTCGTAGGATCGGTTTCCTGGAATAAAAAAAAATGTATATTTCAATGGAGATTCTTGGCTTCATCTGTGTCCGGGGAAACTGACCCTTACTGAAGAGACATGTCATGTGATGTGAATCTCTAACTGTATATTTTAACCTAAGTGCTTATTATATCATTAACAATCCAGCGCTGATGTCTTCTTACTAAACAATGACACGCTGGGTTGTAATGTAACCTAACTGTCTATCTGTACGTATGACGATGCTGCATCCTAACCATGCTTCTCTGATGTACAGATATGTCCTTATTCGGAAAACACTTCCTATGGATACCCTCTGTAAGGTATAAGTGCATCCATAATGCCTTATGAGCTATGTATAATGCATTATAATGCAGAAAGTAGGTTTAATACAGGAAGTGTTACCCCTTTTTATTTATTACAAATGCCCTATAGTTTTTCAATCTGCCTTATTTTGTGGAAGATGTTTCTAATATAATATAGTATCTCTTGGTGGCAGCTCTACTTATTTTCCACAGGGGTTCTTCTAAATTCCATTTAAATTGAACCAATTCAGCAAGTCAAATTTCATGGAATTTCATTTTTGATTTTTTGGGAGGATTTCAGAAAACTATTAGAATTGCAGTTTACCTCCTAAATTGACTTGATTTGTAATGGAATTGATCCCAACCCTGATCCAGAGTAACTATGTACGTGTGTGTGTTAGTAACCAACGACCCGTCTTCAGTATGAATACTACTGACAGGCATTGGAAATGCACAGATGATGTAGACTCACTGAAACCACAGGCTTTACAGCTGGCTAACGAATGCTTGGTTTGAAGGAACCGTCTTTTTGCCGCCGAGTGTCTGTCTCACAATGATTCTTCTTATCTAACATGGCATTCAAGAATTAGCAGATTTGTTTTGGCTGGCTTGTATATTTGTTTTGATTTTTAGTTTATTTTGTGTAAATTATATATTTGATTTTCCATGGGTCAACCTATGAGTTATTTCAAGTGTAATATTTTCATTTGTCAAATATCCGGTTTGTAGTTAATTTGTGTGAGTGTAGCTGAGGCTAGCACTGTGATCATTCCACCACTACAAGCTCCTTTTTAAACTATCACTGACATTCAAAGTGTCTAGAAGTTGTTCAGGAGTAACACTGAAACCTTGTTGCTTATACATTGTAGTTGGTTCAAGTTGGGTGGGCCCATGTAGAGTCTCTCTGAGTCCCAAATGGTACCCTATTCCATATAGTGCACTAGTTTTAACCAGATCCCTAGTCAAAAGTAGTGCACTATATTGGCAATAGGGCACTATTTGGGATGCCTGCTCTGTATCCTGTTCCCATCTCTATTGAGGCAGGATGTGATTGCTCATATCCAGCAACATGATCTCAGGAAGGCTGTTAAGATTTCAACAACGCAAATAACCTTAACAACAGATGTAATTAATCACTGGCCCATTTTCAAATGAAAAGATTAAAAAGTCCTTTTGATGTAAAATGACATTATTTAACCAGCCATGGGAGAGATTTGGGAACTGACCTACTATGTACGCAACTGCATTAAACCGGTCTGTTATCAGTAGGCTTTTACCCATGGCAAGTTCAATGTTTGGAGATAGTTAGGGTTGAAAGATAAACCATTTGATGAGGTTTTTGAAGCAATGGGGTGTGTTAACCGTGCTGTTGGAAACGGTGCTAAGATTAAATCATTCTTTGTTTGTATCAAGCTCTTGGTTAGATTTGTCTTTGGCAAAGGTCTTATATACATGAACACAATGTGTAATGTCATCTATCGGAAAGTCTTTACAGAATGAATACCATTAAATGACTTACAACTTGTTTGTTTCTTAAAGAAGACGTCTCTGATTTATTCTGTTTATTTTTAACTACACACACACACACACACACAGTGACCTATAAATAAATGTATCTACCACTATGACTAACACCAACATCTGTATTTCTGTGGAAATTGGAATTGATAGAACTTATGATTCCGTGAGATGGTGTGTGCTTGTCCTGCTCATTGTAGAATTGAGGAAATATATGCATCTCATTGAAAAACACCTCTTTCCTGTATGATTCAAGATTTCCGATAACATTTTTTGTCAGTCCCGAAAATGTCTCCAGTCCTTTCTATGTTCTTTCCTATAGCTGTTTATTTTTTCACCTTCTCTGTTCTGTCTTAACATCTGTGGATATTTATCTATTATTCTGAGAACAAATGTGGTCAGTGTCTGTTTAGATGCATTCCACACACAACTCATTTGTAGTCAACTTAGAACTGTAGAACTCACTATTGATGCGCACACATCGATGTGGCCAGAAGCCATGCTTTGTTATGATTCGGAATGGTCAGATAGCAACAATGCAAGAAGCTGCCATGTGGGGAATCGTAGGTGGCTCGTTTCAGCTAGTTTTATATTTTTCTCAGACTCGCATCGCATGTGGCAAGGGCTACAGACTATCGCACACTAAAAAGGCAAATCAAGCTGTGCGGTGCCCACCGACGGTTTCCTCCCAGACGAGCTTTACACATTCTATGCTCGCTTCGAGGCAGACAATACCGAGCCATCCAGGAAGACTCGCCGCTCCGGGACGACCAGGTGCTTTCGCTCTCTGAGGCCGACGGTGAGGAAAACTCTCAAAAGAGTGAATACTCACGAAGCCGCCGACCCCAGATGGCATCCAGAGTGTGTGCTGACCAGCTCGCAGGCGTCTTCTCTGACATCTTCAACTTGTCCCTGTCCCAGGCTGTAGTCCAAATGACTATTGCCCCGTCGTGCTCACCTTGGTCATCATGAGGTGCTTGGAGAGGCTGGTCATGGCCCACATCAAGGCCACCATACCAAGCACACTGGACCCAATCCAATCTGTCCACCGCTCCAATAGATCCTTGGATGATGCCATTTTCCATCACTATTGACACGGCCGTAACACATCTGGACAAGAGGAACACCTATGTGAAAATGCTGTTCATTGACTACAGTTCAGCATTCAACATTATTGTTCCTTCCAAGCTCGACACCAAGCTCAGAGCCCTGGGTCTGGACACCTCCCTCTGCAACTGGATCCTGGACTTCCTGACGGACAGAGCACAGGCTGTGAGGATTGGCAACAACACCTCCACACGGACTCTTAACACAGGTGCCCCCCAGGGGTGTGTCCTCGGTCCTCTGCTGTACTCCCTGTTCACCTACGACTGTGTGGCTTTGCACGACATCAAGTTTGCTGACAACACCACGGTTGTCGGCCTGATAACCAACAACGACGAGTCAACCTATAGGGAGGAGGTAAGTGAACTGGCATTGTTGTGTCATGACAACAACCTCTCCCTCAATGTCAACAAAACAAAGGAGTTGATTGTTGACTTCAGGAAGCAGAGGAGGGAACATGCCCCGATCCACATCAATGGGACTGCAGTAGAGAGTCATACGTTTTAAGTTCCTCGGCATCTACACTTGTCATGCACCAACAACATCACCACTCTTGTCAAGAGGGTACAACAGCATCTCTACTTCCTGAGGCGGCTGAAGAAATTCGGCATGCCACCCCGGGACCTCTCCATACTACCGCTGCACCATCAAGAGCGTCCTTTTAGGTTGCATCGTGGCCTGTTACGGGAATTGCTCCGTCCACGACGGCAAGGCCCTCCAGCGGGTTGTGGAGACGGCCCAGTACATTACTAGGACCGTGCTCCTACCCATCCAGGACATCTACTTGAAACAGTGCCTGAGGAAGGCCTGCAGCATCATCATCAAGGACCCCACACAACCCAGCCACGAGCTGTTCTCTCCCTTACCGTCGGGCAGACAGTATCGGAGCATGAGGTCTGATACCAACAGGCTCAGAGACAGTTTCTATCTACAAGCCATCAGACTGCTGAACACTTGAACTGGACTGACCACCTGCTCTGATTCACCACACCTTAGTCCACATGCACTCACTCATGCACACACCCACACATACATTCATGCCACACACACATCACAACTGCTGCTACCAGACTCATATTATCCTGCTCAGTTTATACACTTGCCCCCATCTCCCCTTCCCCAAAACATGTGTAAATATTGGGACTATAAATTATGCCTTCCTGTATTATGCTGATGCTAAAATGTATTATTCTATTCTACTGAGACATTTTCTTTACTTTATGTTCCTATTCTTATCTTTTATTATTTCTTATTGTTGTTGCATTGTTGAGAAGGAACCTGCCAGTAAGCATTTCGTTGGATGATGTACACCATGCATATCCCATACATATGAACAACTTGAAACTTGATGTCTTCTTTTGAGTTGTTTTGACTGATTTCATGTCAACGCCAACATGGCTAAAATTCGCTACGTAGCTCCACAAACATTTGGAGACTAAATATAGTTTACATGTTGTCAGCCATCTAAGCCAACCCCGTCTGTTTTGCCCCATAGTTGCTCACTCGACGGTTTTGTTGCTAAACAACCAACCCGTCTAAAGAACCGTAGTAGACAGACACACCATAAAGCCTTTATTAACCAGTTGTGTGTGTGTGTGTGTGTACACAACACTGATGTTTCTTTTCTGTTTTCTTGCTGTTTTAATTATACATAAATCACATCATTATAGACCCCGTCCCATCCCTGACCCACAAGCGACCTAATGGTCCGTTCCAGAAGTATAAGTCCCTCCCCTCCTCTGTGACCTGTAAGAAGAGAGTCAAAAAGAAAGGCTATGCATCATGGTGAAACTATAGAAATGAAGATGATCTAAAAACGGTATTTGGATTACCTTAGCTTGTGGATCTGCATTGACCTGACTTCCGACCTCTTAATCCCCACTATTTAACCCCCTGTAACGCCTCGATCACACCGACAGAATCATTGCATTTTGGTACACCAGAAGTACATTCATTTCCAATGGAATGCTACATTTGCATTTTGCGCAATGACGCTGTAGGTGTGAATGTCTATGTAGAGTTACAGAGAGACATGATTATGTAGCTACACGTTAGAGACTAGAACAACCCAGTGAGAGTATATGGACAGACACGACTATGCACACGAACAACCCTGAAAACAGATTGATGGCCATGATGTCGTCTGTGAACCATAGAATAAAGAATCAATGG
This sequence comes from Coregonus clupeaformis, assembly GCF_020615455.1. NCBI lineage: Eukaryota > Metazoa > Chordata > Actinopteri > Salmoniformes > Salmonidae > Coregonus > Coregonus clupeaformis. The sequence goes on along the minus strand of NC_059224.1, from coordinate 13,489,957 downwards.
GTGATGTGATGTTTCCTCCCCATCCTAAAGCAAGAGAAACCAACTTGCTTCCACAACACTATCATGTTATAGGATCGGTTTGGTTTGACTTTTCCTTCTAAACTAGCCTACTGGTTTGCCATGTGTGTCCCTGCCAGCTGATAATGCCCTGAATTAAGACCGAGAGCTGGGTCCCTGTGATTTTGATAGTAACTAATAGGTAAGAATGTATCAGTCTAAGAAGTGTTAGTTCCCCCATTGACTCTGGGGTTCTCGAAATCCGTGTTGAACTATAAAAACAAATTGATGTCAATCTGGAGAACACCGTTGATGAAGAACATTTTGTCAACATCGGATTATGTTGATCCATGGTGTTTAACCTAAGCTAATCGAACAATGTAGGCAGTTTGAACACACGCTTCATCCATGTGGGATTGAATCAGGGTGAAATGTTAAATCCTGCTTCCTATTAATTCACAAAACATAGCCTGACGCAGTCCCAAGTCACGACTACCTTTGAGTAATACAGATCCGGTGTTGAGATTCTATACTTGAGAAACAGACTGTCAAATTTAACCTGTCAAGGAAGTTCATAAGCTTGACTAATACACATCTGAAGCTTCTAATGTGTCCCAGAACTAACTTTTCTTTTTCTTTTCAAAGAAACCGTGTCTCCAGTGTGGGTCAGGTTCAGTATTTGGCGTTGGGTGGGGAATAGAACTCATCTCAATGTTCTACTCCATAATTTTCCAATCCCCACTTCCTAACAAAATCAACATGGACAGACAAGCTCCTCTTTGATCCTTCCTTTTGTTTGCATCCAACACAGGAGATAGAGGAGCTTGCTCGGGGAAATAAACAACACGTCAAATAAAACATTCTGCCTGTCCTAATATGTATGACGTTTCAGGCTGTTTCGTCTCCAATTGAAAGCGGCTTGCTGTTCCACACATGCTGAGACTGGGGTTCAGCCTTATGTCTATGGGTTCAGCCTTGTAAGATCAGTCAGCGGGCCTGGCCATGCCTGGAGGGTCCTGGTTAAGGCACAGCAAATGGAAAAACAAAGGCATCAAAATCCAGTCAGCTTCTCTCCTTGGCTGTCTAGCTGGAACCCTGAGAGAGAGAGACCGAGGGCATCCTTCAACGGATCAGGTTCTTGTGAAAACATTCAATTTGGTAAGGATGCTACTCTACTGAGTAAAACCACAGGCCTGACAAAGTTCACTGATGGATACCCTATTGTGTTTTGAAATGTAGGGGATGAGTAGAGGCCCAGTGGGAGTTGTGGGAAGTCAACCACACAGAGAAACAGAACATTGTTTATTTAAGCAATAAGGTCCAAGGGGGTGTGGTATATGGCCAATATACCACGGCTAAGGGCTGTTCTTAGGCACGGCGCAATACGTATATTGGCCATATACCACAAACCCCTGAGGTGCCTTATTGTGATTATGGTTACCAACGTAATTAGAACAGTAAAAAAACATGTTTTGCCATACCTGTGGTATATGTTCAGATATACCACGCCTGTCAGCCAATCAGCATTCAGGGCTCGAACCACCCAGTTTATAATAATAGTTTTGCTACTTTACACTTATTCTGAACTGTTGAGGAAGAGCTGCAAGTCAGCATTTCACAGTACCGGTACACCTGCTGTATTCTGTTCATGTGACAAATACACTTTGATTTAAGTAAGCTGGACTGAATAGGGACACTTCAAATGAGCCAGACAAGCAATGCAAACGTCTTTATATTCCTCATTGTATTTGTCACAACATATTTTCACTGAAGTACAATAAAAATATCAAAGGATATACAGACACTTAATAGAGTTGGAGTGGTCATGTCATGTGAGGCATGTCGTTCTCCATTTGACGTCACCGTGGCGTCAGAGTGTCTCAGTCCGTTGTAGGGTCGCAAAATCCCATGAAACTTAAACAACATTTTTTTTCAGAAATCCCGGTTGAAGAATTCCAGGTTGGATGATTCCTTCGCAGCGTATTCCCTGCTGATTCCAGAAATTCTCTGGATTTCAGAGACATGTTGCAACCCTAAGCCTGTACTAGTGCACCATGGGGGTTTTAGAAGAGTCATTTCAAAGTTTTAGCAGACTTTAAAAAACGGACAATAAATACTGTACAAGACTATACGGTAGTAACACTAGTTTAGGAAATCACAAAAGATCAACCATGCTTTTAAACGGAAACTCACATGATAATATACTTGACAAATTAACAATGAAGCATTTGTGGCAAGTCAGCCCTTCACAATTATAACTATAACATACAAACAAACAACGACAACATGGGTACATATGCATAAACACCATAATTTGTATTTTATACATTCAATAAAGTGCCTTCCTTAAAAAACAACAAACGTGATTTCAAAATGTGATGCATGTTTGCACACATATCAAAAATAGATTTGGAGGATAAACATTAAGACTTGAAGCCAACAGTTCAGTTCCGTCTACAATGAAGCCTTTGCCAATACAATACAGCAATGCAAACAGCTATTTAAATTTAATTACATTAATTGAAATATACATTGCTTGCCAAATAACACACAAAGAGCATAATTTCATAATTTTAAGTGTATTTATCCACTTTCCATTTCCCTAACAGGTACCATTATGTGAATGAGCATTCTGAAGCACTGGGTCCCAATACTACTCCACTGTTGAGGTACATGTAAAAATGGACTATAATCTCTAATAACATGAGTCCCCCTGAGAAAACTGTAGAAACATCCATGATTGAAGGTTATCAAATTGTCATTGTTGAAACTGTGGACCATAAGCTCAGTCCAGACCAGATGACTCCTAGTAGGTTCTAAGATGATGATCTGTTGGCATGTTATCATGAATTACTATGAATTGCTGGAGGTTGTTGTTCTTGTTTGTAAAGATCTTTAGACCAAATTCTCTCCTCAGCCATAAATATATACTACTGTTCAAAAGTTTGGGGTCACATAGAAATGTCCTTGTTTTTGAAAGAAAAGCATTTTTTTTGTCCTTTAAAATAACATCAAGTTGATCAGAAATACAGTGTAGACATTGTTAATGTTGTAAATGGCTATTGTAGGTGGAAACGGCTGATTTTTTATGAAATATCTACATAGGCGTACAGAGGCCCATTATCAGCAACCATCAGTCCTGTGTTCCAATGGCATGTTGTGTTTGCTAATCCAAGTTTATCATTTTAAAAGGCTAATTGATCATTAGAAAACACTTTTGCAATTATGTTAGCACAGCTGAAAACTGTTGTGCTGATTAAAGAAGCAATAAAACTGGCCTTCTTGAGACTAGTTGAGTATCTGGAGCATCAGCAATTGTGGGTTCGATTACAGGCTCAAAATGGCCAGAAAATGGCTTCTGAAACTCGTCAGTCTATTCTTGTTCTGAGAAATGAAGGCTATTCCATGTGAGAAATTGCCAAGCAACTGAAGATCTCGTACAACGCTGTATACTACTCCCTTCACAGAACAGCGCAAACTGGCTCTAACCAGAATAGAAAGAGGTGTGGGAGGCCCCGGTGCACAACTGAGGAAGAGGACAAATACATTAGATTGTCTAGTTTGAGAAACAGTACCCGCAAAATTAAATAGTACCCGCAAAACACCAGTCTCAACGTCAACAGTGAAGAGGCGACTCTGGGATGCTGACCTTCTAGGCATAGTTGCAAAGAAAAAGCCATATCTCAGACTGGCCAATAAAATATTAAGATGGGCAAAAGAACACAGACACTGGACAGAGGAAGATTGGAAAAAAGTGTTAAGGACAGACGAATCGAAGTTTGAGATGTTCGGATCACAAAGAAGAACATTTGTGAGACACAGACCAAATGAAAAGATGCTGGAGGAGTGCTTGATGCCATCTGTCACGCATGATGGAGGTAATGTGATGATCTGGGGGTGCTTTGGTGGTGGTAAAGTGGGAGATTTGTACAGGGGATCTTGAAGAAGGAAGGCTATCACTCCATTTTGCAATGCCATGCCATACCCTGTGGACAGCGCTTGATTGGAGCCAATTTCCTCCTACAACAGGACAATGACCCAAAGCACAGCTCCAAACTATGCAATAACTATTTAGGGAAGAAGCAGTCAGCTGGTATTCTGTTTTATAATGGAGTGGCCAGCACAGTCACCGGATCTCAACCCTATTGAGCTGTTGTGGGAGCAGCTTGACCGTATGGTACGTAAGAAGTGCCCATCAAGCCAATCCAACTTGTGGGAGGTGCTTCAGCAAGCGTGGTGAAATCTCTTCAGATTACCTCAACAAATTGACAACTAGAATGCCAAAGGTCTGCAAGGCTGTAATTGCTGCAAATGGAGGATTCTTTGACGACAGCAAAGTTTGAAAGACACAATTATTATTTCAATTAAAAAGCATTATTTCTAACCTTGTCAATGACTACATTTCCTATTCATTTTTCTTTATTTCCTATTCAAACTCATTTCATGTATGTTTTCATGGAAAACAAGGACATTTCTAAGTGACCCCAAACTTTTGAACGGTAGTATATATTTTAAAGAAGAATCACTGAAATTCATGCATGTTAGTGCAACCATACGTAGATTCCTCTCCAGTGCCTATCACATCTGAAGTATCTGCTTTTAGCAGCATCATTAAGACTATTCAGTTGGCCGAGACATGTTCCCCACATGTTCCGTCTCACCATTACCCTCTTCAAAATAAGACTTACCACAGTATCAAACATCTCACGTAGCGAAATCATATCAGGAAGTACGTTATGGATGTTTATGTTGCTCTGTTCAGCAGTGTTGGGATTTGTTACTTGAAAAAAGTGATATATTACTAGTTACATTTAACAAAAGTAACATGTTCCTTTACAATATTACTTTGTGTGGAAAGTAACGCGTTATATTACTTTGCATTACTTTCATGAAAACAAAATCTCACTATTTGTTTGACTTTCGGAAGGAGAAAGGCTACTTACTAAGTCAGGTCTGATCACTAGTTTCATCTGTGGTGCTGCTTTCCTGTGCTAATCTACAGCTGCTGCGCTATCATATGGGCTGCTTAATTAGCCATATACACTGTCAGCCAAACATCTGTACAGATTTTATTCGAGCCGCCAGTTCTGGTTATAGACCGCAAGTAGGCTACACGGACCCATAGAAATGTATAGAGGGCCTGCCAGTAGACGGGAAAGCCGTCTAAGGGCGTTTCTATGGACAGCAGCTGTCATGAGATTTCTACAAACAGCCTTTCTCCGCTGCTCGAGAACTAAATGAGGAAACAACTCGAGAACGGATCATGGAAACACGCGGCCGGTAGAGATATGATTCTGAAAGTAACGCATGCGTTATTTGACAAAGTAACTGTAATAATACACTATATATACAAAAGGCTGTGGACACCCCTTCAAATTAGTGGATTCGGCTATTTCAGCAACACCCGTTGCTGACAGGTGTATAAAATCAAGCACACAGCCATGCAATCTCCATAGACAAACATTGGCAGTAGAATGGCCTTACTGAAGAGCTCAGTGACTTTCAACGTGGCACCGTCAAAGGATGCCATCTATCCAAAAGTCAGTTTGTCAAATATCTTCCCTGCTAGAGCTGCCCCGGTCAACTGTAAGTGCTGTTATTGTGAAGTGGAAAGGTCTAGAAGCAACACAGGCTCAGCCCCGAAATGGTAGGACACACAAGGTCACAGAACGGGACCGCCGAGTGCTGAAGCGCGTAGCGGGTAAAAATCGTCTGTCCTCGGTTGCAACACTCACTGCCAAACTGCGTCTGGAAGCAACGTCAGCACAAGAACTGTTCGTCGGGAGCTTCATGAAATGGGTTTCCATGGCCGCACACAAGCCTAAGATCACCATGCGCAATGCCAAGCGCGACTCTGGAGCAGTGGAAACGTGTTCTCTGCAGTGATGAATCACGCTTCACCATCTGGCAGTCCGACGGACAAACCCTCTGTGGGGGACATCACGCTTCACCATCTGGCAGTCCGACGGACAAACCCAATGCATAGTACAACTGTAAAGTTTGGTGGAGGAGGAATAATCATCTGTGGCTGTTTTTCATGGTTCAGGCCCCTTAGTTCCAGTGAAGAGAACTCTTAACGCTACAGCATACAATGACATTCTAGACGATTCTGTGCTTCCAATTTTGTGGCAACAGTTTGGGGAAGGCCCTTTCCTGTTTCAGCATGACAATGCCCCCGTGCACAAAGCGAGGTCCATAAAGAAATGGTTTGTTGAGATAGGTGTGGACGAACTTGACTGGCCTGCACAGAGCCCTGACGTCAACCCCATTGAACACCTTTGGGATGAATTGGAACGCCGACTGCGAGCCAGGCCTAATCGCCCAACATCAGTGCCCGACCTCACTAATGCTCTTGTGGCTGAATGGAAGCAAGTCCCCGGAACAATGTTCCAACATCTAGTGGAAAGCCTTCCCAGAAGAGTGGAGGCTGTTATAGCAGCAAAGGGGGGACCAACTCCATATTAATGCCCATGATTTTGGAATGAGATGTTCGACGAGCAGGTGTTCACATACTTTTGGTCATGTAGTGTATTACCCAATTTGAAAAAGTACCTCGTTACTCATAAAAGTAATCTGATTACATAACGTGTTAACTGATGGTCAGTCACACAGACAGACACCATCAACAGGCTAGACGACAACATCATGCTTGCATACACACGGGGGGAGGGGAGGAGAGAGAGAGAGAGAGAGAGAGAGAGAGAGAGAGAGAGAGAGAGAGAGAGAGAGAGAGAGAGAGAGAGAGAGAGAGAGAGAGAGAGAGAGAGAGAGAGAGAGAGAGAGAGAGAGAGAGAGAGAGAGAGAGAGAGAGAGAGAGAGAGAGAGAGAGAGAGAGAGAGAGAGAGAGAGAGAGAGAGAGAGAGAGAGAGAGAGAGAGAGAGAGAGAGAGAGAGAGAGAGAGAGAGAGAGAGAGAGAGAGAGAGAGAGAGAGAGAGAGAGAGAGAGAGCGAGAGAGCGAGAGAGCGAGAGAGAGAGAGAGCGAGAGAGAGAGAGAGCGAGAGAGAGAGAGAGAGAGAGAGAGAGAGAGAGAGACCATGACCATGTCGGCAGGACTGCGTCTTTTTATTGTTCAGTTCAATTAAGTTCTGTTCTGTTGGGCCTGGTTGCATGATGTTTAATGTGCCAAATCCTAACTTGCACCTAAACTTCACAATCCCCAAACCTCCTATTGACTTCAATGCAATGCAAAACAGTCCTACTCCCTCTTCTCAAGTTAGGATTGGACCCCACTGTTCTGGCACATTCTGGGTAGTGTAGTTTTAGCTGCCTGCGTTCTCAGTACTCCCGGGCCTCCTCCAGCTCGTTCATGAACACGTCCTGGTGGGGGTTCTCCGGGCAGACCAGCCCATTGTTGGGCGGCCGCACCACGTGGAAGTGGCTCCAGTCCCCTTTACACAGGATCCAGGGCAGCACGTCCACCTTGAAGTGGAGCTCCGGGGAGAACTCCGTGCTGATCAGGTTGGGCGTTCCCGCACCCTTCCCCCGCGTGATCAAACGGCCGCGGTTGTCGTAGCAACAGTGCTGCGCAGCGAGCGTGGCGACGTCGCCGGAGAGGGACGAGCGGATGCAAGTCCTCGCCGAGGGTTTGTAGATGTCCAGGCGTTCTTTAGGGCCGCTGGCGTCACGCCAACGGAAGGTCCGGCCGTGTCCCTCGTCGAAGACGCTGACCACGGTGTAGGGGGTGGCCGAGGGGTAAGTGCAGGGGCAGCTGGGTAGTTCTGACAGGACCTGGTTGAGGTACCTCTGGAGAAATTTGCTCTTACAGTTCAGCCATTTCTCACAGGTGTCCACATCTAAAGGGAGTAGTGGGAGGCCATTGTGTCAATTACCATCTAATTACATAGTTATTTCTGTTCTGCCCTGTTCTGTTCTATTCTGTTCTGTTCTGTTCTATTCTGTTCTGCCCTGTTCTGTTCTGCTCTGTTCTGCCCTGCTCTGTTCTATTCTGTTCTGTTCTGTTCTGCCCTGTTCTGTTCTGCTCTGCTCTGTTCTGTTCTATTCTGTTCTGCCCTGTTCTGTTCTGCTCTGTTCTGCCCTGTTCTGTTCTGTTCTATTCTATTCTGTTTTGCCCTGTTCTGTTCTGTTTTTCTCTGTTCTATTCTGTTCTGCTCTGTTCTGCCCTGCCCTGTTCTCTTCTGTTCTGTTCTGCCCTGTTCTGTTCTGTTCTGTTCTGCTCTGCTCTGTTCTATTCTATTCTGTTCTGCCCTGCCCTGTTCTGTTCTGCCCTGTTCTGTTCTATTCTGCTCTATTCTGTTCTGTTCTGCTCTGTTCTGTTCTGTTCTGCTCTGTTCTGCTCTGCCCAGTTCTGTTCTGTCCTGTTCTGTTCTGCTCTGTTCTATTCTGTCCTGTTCTGCTCTGTTCTATTCTGGTCTGCCCTGTTCTATTCTGCCCTGTTCTATTCTGTTCTATTCTGTTCTGCCCTGTTCTATTCTGCCCTGTTCTATTCTGCCCTGTTCTATTCTGTTCTGCCCTGTTCTGTTCTTTTCTGCTCTGTTCTGTTATATTATATTTTTGCCAGGTGTAAAACAAAAAAGGGTATTCCACGTACCTGTGCCAAAAGATTCAGTGCCATTCTCCATCTGGAAGGGGAAAGGTTCAGCCACAGTGTTGCCATCGTCTGGACAAGGCTCCATGTCACATTTGGAGGCCTCTGTCAGGGTGCAGGAGTAACCACAGGACCGGGTCCTTTCCCTCTCTCCATGACCACAGGTGACAGAGCACGGAGACCAGGCACTCCACTCCTCCGTTTCTTCCTCTGTGGGGGACAAAACAAAACTCATTAGATGTATAGTGCTTCTCCTATTTAAGCTGTTTTACATTTTATGGGTAACACACACACACACACACACACACACACACACACACACACACACACACACAATTCTCCCACATCACATGATTACTCTCTAATCAGTAAGAGTTTAATTTCTCTCCCAGATGTGGGATTTCCTAACTAGGCTACGTCCTAACTGTGTAGAACTCCAATTAAAAGCATTTTGCTTGTTCACCACCTGTGCTTAACGAGCCATCAAGGAAAAGGAAAACAACTTGAAAGGGTTAATTAGGAGTGGACAGGAAGGGGAAGTTATCATAGTAAACAGTGATTATGGTGAATCATGCTGAGAAACAAAGCTAGATTTGGTTTAGATGCATTTACTGCACTGACGTATGAGCCAGAAGCTAGACTGTAGATATTACAAGGATAAGTAAATAACCTCTTAAAACTCCTTTAACTAATCCCTTAACATCCACATTACTTAAAGTGAATTTACCTGAAATCCTATTTAATATTTTTGTTCCATGACAACAAATTCCAAATCCATAACAAGGCTTTTCTATGTACAGTATAATGCTCCTCTGGTCTAACCTTTCCCAGCAGCCATATAGTCCTGTAACGTAGCCTCCTGACAAATCAGAGAGGAGGAACTAGGTTAGGCTGAAGCTATCTGCCTTCTGAAAGGTTTGAGTCTGGTGTTAATGATACTGAAAACATGTCCGCCCTCGATTACCGACGAGATGAGGTGTGCGCAGAAATGGCAGCTTTGGTGACGGTGCAGCTGGGTCCCTTGTGGCGCTGCCAGCTCACCATGCAGCCAGAACACAGGAAATAGACTCTTCTCAGGAGCGATTTTAATTACAGAAGGGAAGCCCCAACGTTACGCTAGTCTGACTGACATACTTTATGTTCACTAAAAGCCATCAGATCTGACCACTTAATAAACACTGTTGCCCTGTTCCTAGACCACATGCACCTCATTCAGTGACAGTCAAGGTTGATACGTGTATACACACTGAATACACACAGCCACATACTCATTTACATCACACTGTATGTTGTGATCAACATAGCTAGAGTTTGGGCTCGTTGAGCTTTGATGTTCAGAGCATTTGCTTGTCTCTTCGTTTTGAATCTAAATGCTGATCTGAAGGGTAGAGGAGGCTAATAAAAATGTCACGACTTAGAATTAAACAGGGTCATCGTCTACACATTCAGTTACATTATGAAGCTGCAGCCCTTCTCTAAGTGGACATTCAGCGACTTACAGGAGCAATTAGGGTTAAGTGCCTTGCTTAAGGGCACATCGACAGATTTTTCACCTAGCGACCTTTCGGTTACTGGCTCAACGCTCTTACCCACTAAGCTACCTGCCGCCCCTGGGGCTAAAGCTGCAGCCCTTCTCTAAGTGGACATTCAGTTACATTATGAAGCTGCAGCCCTTCTCTCACTTGAATTAAGCTTCATGGCTCTGCTGTTGTCTACAGGGCTGAATAAAGCTGCATGGCTCTGCTGTGGTTTACGGGGCTGAAAAAAGCTGCCTGGCTGTTCAGCCAGAAAGTGTTATGCTCTTTTCCCATCATGCACAGGGAGAAAACGGACTGAGAATTAAGAGAAACAAAAAACAATAGAGGCGTAAATGTTATCCACGTCCCTGAAAGCCCCCGAATTCTTGAACAGGCTCAAAAGGCCTTGCCGCCTAAGGCAGAGGGCCGAGCCAGGGTCTGGGGGTCTGTGGGGCCCGGAGAGAGGATGAAAGACCCAGCCGAATGGCCCCTGTCATCCCCTGTTCCCAATCTGCCCTCTAATTGTACACAAGCAGTGGGCTGTTCTGTCCGTCCGGGGGAACAGGCTCATGCTGCCATTAGCGAGCGCATCAGGCCCGTCTTCAAAAGACAGCAGGCCTCCACAGCGAGCTGCGAGTTGGGACCCAGTGTCCACTTCAAAGGCTGGAGCTCCACAATGGGCCTGATGGTCGAGTGCTTGCAGAGCAGAGCTCTCTCGCTCGCTCAGTCAGTACAGCCCTGCCGCCCTGCCACAGTCCTCAGTCAGTACAGCCTGCCGCCCTGCCACAGTCCTCAGCCCCTTCTCTCTCCCGCTGTCTCTCTGTCTCTTTGCTAACTAATCACTTTTTGACATTTCTCTGTGAATCCTATGAATCTCTTTCTTTCACTTTGCCTCCCACTATTTCAAAACAGTAACATCCATCTTATAATGATCCCCTACTCTGAGGCAGGCAAAAGTGGATCAGAGATCACCGGTCTTTTTCAGATTCTCCAATTAGGGCAATTTCTTTGAAAGACTTTGGCCTGGAAGCCATTGGCATGGGTGACAGCTAGCCAGATACTCTGCCACTTAGCGAACAGAAGAAGCCTCACCATAGTGGCTCTGCGTAGCGTCCCAACCCTCGTTCCAGCGACTGTCCCAGTCACCTCCAACTCCGCTGGGGAGGGGCTCTTCGCTACCATACTCCAACAGGTAATCTTCCTCCCCTTCCTCCTCTTTCTCCTCTTCCTCTCCAGTCTCCTCCGGCCCTGAGCGGCCCGTCCCATCCTCGCTGGAGTCAGCGTCTGTGTATCCCCAGAACAAGGGCCAGAACAGCTTCTTACCCCCCGGCCGATCTACAGTGGACGGGGAGGACGGGGGGATCCAGTCCTTGACCAGATCCATCTCTAACTCCATGTTAGGGTCATCCACCACCTCTATGGTCACCTGCGATGGAGGAAAGGAGAGTGAATAATTTAGAGAACCATTGCTCTATGTGGAAGCATGATATTTATATTGATTCCCTGGACATGCTAAGATGGCTACAACTTGTCCTACAAAGTTGAACACTTACTTCACAAAAAGACAGACTTTCAATAGAAGGAGGATGCACGCAAAACTTAACATCTAAACGTTATTAGAAAACCACAATGGAAGCAAGAGATGTTTACCAAATTCACTGATGGCACATTTCCCAACTTCCAGAAGTACCAGGGGATTGACTTGCCTAATTTATAGCTCTGACTTAACCAGTCAGACATGAGATGAGCAGTGAGCACTCAGTCAGAAGATCCCACTTCCTCCCATCTTGGAGCAAGAGAGATGTCAGTGTTTGTTATGCTTAACTACATCTCATTAGACTGGTAGGCACTACTGTATGACTCAATCTGTACGTTAGCTCACTCCCATAGTAGATGTCAGGACCAGGCAACATGGAGAGACCATAAGAGGGCAGAGCCAGCCTGCATGGGGTCAGTACATCCAGCTCCAGCTAACCACATCGACCAGTAGATGGAACTAACTACCGTGAGATTGAGATGAGTTGAACAGAAGGACATGCTGAAGATCTTGAGGCTAATCGCTGGAGGAATCACAAGAAATTAGATGCTGAAGACATTGAGGTTAATCGGTGGAGGAATCACAGGAAAGGACATGCTGAAGACATTGAGGCTAGTCGCTGGAGGAATCACAGGAAAGGACATGCTGAAGACATTGAGGCTAATCGCTGGAGGAATCACAGGAAAGGACATGCTGAAGACATTGAGGCTAATCGCTGGAGGAAACACAGGAAATGGAAGAACTGAAGGTGGAGACTGGAACTATTTATGCAATGTGAAAGTAGCTACTGTCTTGTTCTGCTGAATTGCCACTCATGCCAAGTAGAAACTCCTCACCATAGAATGGAATCAAGATAAAGGATCGCTATACTCATTGCTCTTCCCTGCTTTACCAGGGTGCTATGCATTGTTGGTAGAGTATGGCGCTTGGTAGAGCATGGCGCTTGCAACACCATTATTCTGGGTTTGATTCCTGGGACCACCAATATTTAAAATGTATGCACGCATGACTGTAAGTCGCTTTGGATAAAAGCGTCTGCTTAATGGCATATATATTATTTATATACATATTATTTATTATTTAGATTAGGTGAGTTTCCCCCTTACAAATGTAAATAGCTTTGAGGGTCTAGAAAAGCATTATAAAAATCAAATCAATTATCATCACCAAACCTGGATGTTGGGGTTCTGAGAGCTGATGTCTGCGTTGGCCAGTTCAGGGAAGTTCTTCAGGTCCAGAACGAAGGGCTTGATCTCCTCCTCAGGCTCTGGCTGGGGCAGAACCCCTACGGAGCGGTGCTGGGAGTGGGACCACCTCCTCTTGTGGCGGTGCTCAGTGACGGGGGGGAGGAGGCTCTGGACCTGGTTCTGCTGCTCCAGGGCCTCCGGTCCATGATGGACCCCACTGATGGGCAGCTGAGCACGATCCTGAGGAAAAAGATAGGACACCTCAATTAAGCATCATGATGAAATATAGTGGACTGGACCGTTCTGAAGACCTTGATGACATTAATCATAAACAATACAGTGGCTACTGGCTGGTTTAAGACACAAAGGATACTTGCTTTAGCTACTTTCCCAGGAAAAACATTTACACCATGCTATGACTTAGTGACAGAGCTCCTAGAAACCATTGGGGCAACAAACCAGCAGACCAACCAACCAACCAAACCCCGTCCATCCGTCTGCTTCTCATTTGTTTCCCATAGCAGCCAGAGCCCTGGCATCCAGGCCTCTGACAAAGAGGAGCCTGTGCCAGATTCTCTAGTTTTAATGAGAGAGCTTTGGAGTCGTGGTACCCCTGGGATGGTGGGCAGGCTGGCCCTGTGTTTCAACCTGCTGTGCCCTGCCCTGCCCTAGGGCGGCAGGTAGCCTAGCGGTTAAGAGCGTTGGGCCAGTAACCTAAAGGTCGCTGGGTCAAATCCCCAAGCCTTGTGAAAGGCCCTTAACCCTAATTGCTCCTGTAACTCGCTCTGGATAAGAGCGTCTGCTAATAACTAACATGTAAACGTTGTGCAGCTACACTCAACAGACAGGAAGCCGTAGTTCTCCCTAAGGTCTTCCTTACTCTGTCTACCCATCAGCCACCTGTCTGTGACAACGTGAACATCGTCTAGCTCTGACTTTGCTGATAGCTACTTTATTGACGAAAAAACGCACTAACTGTAAATCGCTCTGGATAAGAGCGTCTGCTAAATGACTCAAATGTAAATGTCAACCATCCTTCTTTGGATCAAGTTGCCACTAGAAATTGATCTAAGGTCAGGTAAGGGTATCTTCTACGACTCAAAGCGTTTAATTCAGCCAGTATCCAAAGTGCCAATAAAGAGCCTAAACATCTGACAGGACTTGGTCCCACTGGCTGAGTGGTGACAGAACAGTTGGTTATGGGCCCGAGAACAGACTGTACTTTCTCAGTGGCTGCAATTGTCCCATAAAAAAAAGTCGGCCTGTTGCTCGGTCAGATCTGATCCAACCATGAGAACACGTGGTCACCATTTAGAGGCAACCCCTGTCAAACATTATTGGCTCTTTACTGAAGAGAGAAAGAGGAGGATCCTGAAGACCTCCTCTGGGCCTTGTCAGGTCCCTCTGAGAATTAGGGGATGGCCATTACATGGTTCCAAACACGTTAGGACTTGTCTTCCTTCTTTGTGCAGTTTGAATGGTGTTCTGTATTTTGATTTAATTGGACCTGGTGTTCTATATTTTGATTTAATTGGACCTGGTGTTCTATATTTTGATTTAATTGGACTTGGTGTTCTATATTTAAGCAATAAGGCCAGAGGGGGTGTGGTATATGGCCAATATACCACGCCTAAGGGCTGTTCTTATGCACGTTGCAACGCGGAGTGCCTGGACACAGCCCTTAGCCGTGGTATATTGTCCATATATCACAAACCATCGAGGTGCCTTATTGCTATTATAAACTGGTTACCAACGTAATTAGAGCAGTAAAAATAATTTTTTGGTCATACATGTGGTATACGGACTGATATACCATGGCTGTCAGCGAATCAGCATTTAGGGCTCGAACCACCCATTTTATAATTTGATTTAAATTGGACTTGATGTTCTACTTGGACCTGGTTTTATCACTTAATCAATTAGTCTGATTTTTGAGTGGTTTAATCATAAACTAGATATTGGTATTTCTATCTGTGCCTAGACTGATTACTCAATATCTTTCCTCTTCCATTGTCTGGGTAAGTAGGGTGATGTCACGACTTCCTCCAAAGCTGCCTCCCCTCCTTGTTCGGGCAGGCTTCGGCTTTCATCGTCACCGGCCTTCTAGCCACTGCCGCTCCATATCTCATCATTCCATTTGTCTTGTCTTGTCAATTACACACACCTGGTTCATATTCCCTCATTAGTATGTGTTTAAGTGTTCCCTCTGCCCCCTTGTCCTTGTGGGTGATTGTTCATTGTGAGGATTAGTAGCTCGGTTGAGCTCAGTATTTTGTATTGCCGGGGTATTTTCCCCGTGTGAATGTTTGTTCCAGTGCGCCTGTTTTGCGCACTGGACTGGTTACGCTGGATTACGGAATAAACTCTGTATACTGTGATTTACCCTCCTGCGCCTGACTCCTTCAAATCACGCATCACAGAATCACCCACCAACTATGGAGTCAGTGGGAGAGGAGCACATGCCTGGAGTCATGGCACGGGTCCAGGAGCATTCAACAGTGCTAGCCAGCTTGGGAGAAGCGATGGATCGGGTTCTCCAGGTCGTCCAACGCCTGGAGAGGAGAGGACCCGATCTGTCGAGACCAGCTGGGCAACTGGATCCAGCCACCCGCATCCCAGCACCCAGAGGGATCCATATATCCCGACCACGGGAGTTCGACAGGACAGCTGCTCTCTGCCAGGGATTCCTCCTCCAACTGGAGCTCTACTTCTCCAGCATCAGCCCGGCCCCATCGGAGCGGGAGAAGGTGTCCACCCTTGTCTTCTGCCTCTCTGGGAAAGCCCTGGAGTGGGCCAACGCGGTCTGAAATGAAGGAGGAGGCGCGTTGGACAACTACGGGAAGTTCGCTCACCCGTCCGAAGGTCGAGAGGCGTGCGAGCGGCTGGTCCACCTGAGGCAGGGGACGAGGACTGTGCAGGACTTCGCCTTGGAGTTTCGGACTCTAGCAGCTGGATCCGGGTGGAACGAGCGGGCCCTTATCGACCACTTCCGGTGCCATCTGCGGGAGGAAGGGAAGGGAGCTAGCCTGCCGGGACACCATGTTGTCCTTCATGCAACTGGTGGACATGGCCATCCATTTGGACAACCTGCTGGCAGCCAGAGGACGTCCTGGAGGGGGTCTGCCCGTTCCAACCCCGGCTGACTCGGATCACGAGCTGATGGAGCTGGGTGGAGCCGCGATCCGAGAGAGCGGAGGACGACAGCGCCAGTGTCACTCTGAAGGGACATTACACCGGTATCGAACACCCACACTTGTTCAGACCCCTCTGCTCCGCACTGTACCCTACCCATCCACTTTCCTGATCACATTGTAGTTCGCCAGTGTAAGGCGCTAGTCGATTCAGGCGCAGCTGGGAAATTTATGGACAGGGCATTCTCACACAGTCTAGGCATTTCATTGGTTCCCCTATCCATTCCACTCCCCATCAGAGCACTTGACAGTCGACCATTAGGGTCTGGGTTTGGTAGGGTGGTTGCGAGAGTGTCAGGGTAGGTGTCTCGGTGTTTCCGTTGATGCAACCACGGTGGAAAGTCCAGACAGTACCTCCACCGTGCTCGTTCCCCCCGAATACCTCGATTTGGCGCACGCGTTTTCCAAAACGCAGGCGACCAAGTTACCACCTCATCGGGCGGGGATTGCGCAATAAACCTCTGGGTAGATGCTGTGCCTCCCAGGAGTCATGTGTATCCCCCGTCACAGACTGAAACGGAGGCCAGGGGTTTATACATCCCTCCACTTCACCCGCCTCCTCAAGTTTATTTTTTGTGAAGAAGAAAGACGGCGGTCTGTGCCTTTGCATTGATTATTGATCACTGAACAAGGAGACGATGCGATTTAGTTATCCTCTCCCCTTCAGTGATCGAGACAATGCATGGGGCGAACTTCTTCACCAAATTAGATCTCCGGAGTGCGTACAACCTGGTGCGTGGCCGAGAGGGGGATGAGTGGAAGACAGCATTCATCACAACCACGGGGCATTATGAATACCTGGTGATGCCCTACAGTTTGATGAATGCTCCATCCATCTTACATTTACATTTACATTTAAGTCATTTAGCAGACGCTCTTATCCAGAGAGACTTACAAATTGATGCATTCAACTTAGGATAGCCAGTGGGACAACCACATCTTGATCACAGTAAGTACACTTCTTCAAACAAGCAGCTGTGAGCAAAGTCAGTGCTATCAGGAACAACTACATCTCGATCACAATCAGTACATTTCTTTAAACAAGTCAGTGCTAGCAGGTGAAATAAGTCAGGTGTTAGTTTAGACAAAAGACGGTGGTAGTAAAGGGGGGGTAGAATGATTACTATTATACTATTCCAGGTATTCCTTAAAGAGGTAGGGTTTCAAGTTTCTCCGGAAGGTGGTCAGTGACTCCGCTGTCCTGGCGTCGTGGGGGAGCTTGTTCCACCATTGGGGTGCCAGAGCAGCGAATAGCTTTGACTGGGCTGAGCGGGAACTGTGCTTCCGTAGAGGTAGGGGTCTAGCAGTCCAGAGGTGGATGAACGTAGTGCCCTCGTTTGGGTGTAGGGTCTGATCAGAGCCTGAAGGTAAGGAGGTGCCGTTCCCCTCACAGCTCCGTAGGCAAGCACCATGGTTTTGTAGTAGATGTGAGATTCAACTGGAAGCCAGTGGAGTGTGCGGAGGAGCGGGGTGACGTGAGAGAACTTGGGAAGGTTGAACACCAGACGGGCTGCAGCGTTCTGGATAAATTGCAAGGGTTTAATGGCATAGGCAGGGAGCCCAGCCAACAGCGAGTTGCAGTAATCCAGACGGGAGATGACAAGTGCCTGGATTAGGACCTGTGCCGCTTTCTGTGTAAGGTAGGGTCATACTCTGCGAATGTTGTAGAGCATGAACCTGCAGGATCGGGTCACTGCATTGATGTTAGCAGAGAACGACAGGGTGTTGTCCAGGATCACGCCAAGGTTCTTTGCACTCTGGGAGGAGGACACAATGGAGTTGTCAACCATGATGGCGAGATCATGGAGCGGGCAGTACTTCCCCTGGAGGAAGAGCAGCTCCGTCTTGCCGAGGTTCAGCTTGAGGTTGTGATCCGACATCCACACTGATATGTCTGCCAGACATGCAGAGATGCGATTCGCCACCTGGTTATTAGAAGTGGGAAAGGAGAAAATTAATTGTGTGTCGTCTGCGTAGCAATGATAGAAGAGATCATGTGAGGATATGACAGAGCCAAGTAACTTGGTGTATAGAGAGAATAGGAGAGGGCCTAGAACTGAGCCCTGGGGGACACCAGTGGTGAGAGCACGTGGTGCGGAGACAGATTCTCGCCACACCACCTGGTAGGAGCGACCTGTCAGGTAGGACGCAATCCAAGAGTGAGCAGCGCCGGAGATGCCCAACTCGGAGAGGGTGGAGAGGAGGATCTGATGATTCACAGTATCAAAGGCAGCAGATAGGTCTAGAAGGATAAGAGCAGAGGAGAGAGAGTTAGCTTTGGCAGTGCGGAGAGCCTCTGTGACACAGTCACGGTGGCTCTTCCAGTCCTTTGTGAACGAGGTGTTTCGGGACATGCTTGGTCACGGTGTAGTGGTCTACATAGATGACATTGTGGTGTATTCCACTACGCGCGCCGAGCATGTGTCCCTGGTTCACAAAGTGCTGGCCCGACTGTTGGAAAATGACCTTTATGCCAAGGCAGAAAAGTGTCTGTTTTTACAGCAGTCCGTCTCCTTCCTCGGATACCGCATTACCACCTCAGGTGTGGAGATGGAGGGAGATCGCATTTCAGCCATGTGTAATTGGCCGACTCCAACCACGGTTAAGGAAGAGCAGTGCTTTATTGGCTTCGCCAACTACTATCGGAGGTTTATCCGGGGCTTTGGCAAAGTCGCAGCTCCCATTACATCTCTGTTGAAGGGTGGGCCGTCCCGGCTCCGCTGGTCTGCTGAGGCTGACAGTGCCTTCAGTAACCTGAGGGGTCTGTTCACCTCAGCCCCGGTACTGGCCCACCCCAATCCATCACTACCATTCGTAGTGGAGGTGGATGCGTCCGAGGTAGGGATAGGCGCTGTGCTATCTCAATGCTCGGGCACACCACCCAAGCTCCACCCCTGTGCCTTCTTCTCTAAGAAGCTCAGCCCGGCGGAGCAGAACTACAATGTTGGTGAACGGGAGCTGTTGGCTGTTGTCCGAGCCCTGACCGTGTGGAGGCATTGGCTCGAAGGGGCGAAACACCCTTTCCTCATCTGGACGGACCACCGTAACCTGGAGTACATCTGGGCAGCGAGGAGGCTGAATCCTCGCCAGGCCAGGTGGGCCCTATTCTTCACCCGGTTTGATTTCCCACTATCATACATCCCGGGTACGAAGAACGTGAAGGCAGACGCATTGTCACGGCTGTATGACACAGAGGAGCGGCCCAGAGACAACACCCCCATACTCCCGTCCTCCTGCATTGTGGCGCTGGTAGTATGGGTGATGGACGCGCATATAGAGCAGGCGTTAAGCAGAGAGCCATCTCCACCTCAGTGTCCAGCTGGGCTGCAGTACGTGCCTGCTCTTATCCATGACCGTCTGATCTACTGACCGGAAAGTACTGGTGGCCTACCTTGGCTAAGGACGTGAGGGTGTATGTCTCCTCCTGCTCGGTGTGCGCCCAGAGTAAGGCACCAAGGCACCTCCCAGCGGGTAAGTTATAACCTTTATCAGTTCCACAACGACCATGGTCTCACCAGAGTGTTGATTTCCTTACCGATCTTCCCCTCTACCAAGGTAACACCACCATCCTGGTCGTCGTGGACCGCTTTTCTAAGGCCTGCCGCCTCCTTCCTCTGCCCGGTCTCCCCACGGCCCTGCAAACTGCGGAGGCCCTGTTTACACACGTCTTCCGGCACTACAGGGTACCAGAGGATATAGTGTCTGACCGGGGTCCCCAGTTCACATCCAAGGTCTGGAAGGCGTTCATGGAACGTCTGGGGGTCTCGGTCAGCCTAACCTCTGGTTTCCACCCCGAGTCTAATGGGCTGGTGGAACGGGTAAATCAGGATGTGGGTAGGTTCCTGCGGTCCTACTGCCAGGACCGGCCGGGGGAGTGGTCGGTGTTCTTGCCATGGGCTGAATATGCACAGAACTCTCTCCGTCACTCCTCCACTAACCTAACGCCATTCCAATGTGTTTTAGGTTACCAACTGGTTCTGGCACCGTGGCACCAGAGCCAGACCGAGGCTCCTCAGGTGGATGACTGGTTTCGGCGCGTAGAGTAGACGTGGGACGCTGCCCACGTCCACCTCCAACGCGCTGTGCGTCGTCAGAAGGCCAACGCTGAACGCCACCGCAGTGAGGCCCCGTCTTTGTACCGAGTGATCGGGTCTGGCTCTCGACACGGAATCTGCCCCTCCGCCTGCCCTGCCGGAAGCTGAGCCCGCGATTTGTGGGGCCGTTCAAAGTCCTGAGGAGAATCAAGGTTACCTATAGGTTATTACTCCCCCATGATTACCGTATTAACCCCTCGTTTCATGTGTCTCTCCTCAGGGCCCCGGCGTACTCCGTCTGTTCCATCCTGGATTCAAGGCGTCGGGTGGGGGGCCTTCAGTATCTCGTGGAGTGGGAGGGGTATGGTCCGGAGGAACGGTGCTGGGTCCCGGTGAGGGATATCCTCGATCCCTCCCTGTTGCGGGATTTCCACCGTCGCCATCCGGCTCGCCCTGCTCAGCGTCCTCCTGGCCATCCCCGCTGCTGGGGCTGTGCGTCAAGGGGGGGAGGGGGTACGGTCACGACTTCCTCCGAAGCTGCCTCCCTTCCTTGTTCGAGCAGGCTTCGGCGTTCGTCGTCACCGGCCTTCTAGCCACTGCCGCTTCCTATCTCATCATTCCATTTGTCTTGTCTTGTCAATTACACACACCTGGTTCATATTCCCCTCATTAGTATGTGTTTAAGTGTTCCCTCTGCCCCCTTGTCCTTGTGGGTGATTGTTCATTGTGAGGATTAGTAGCTCGGTTGAGCTCAGTATTTTGTATTGCCGGGGTATTTTCCCCGTGTGCATGTTTGTTCCAGTGCTCCTGTTTTGCGCACTGGACTGGTTACGCTGGATTACGGAATAAACTCTGTATACTGTGATTTGCCCTCCTGCGCCTGACTCCTTCAAATCACGCATCACAGGTGAGACACACATGGATTCCCACATCCACACACACGCTGACACGACTTTAAGACTGGAGTCAAGAAGGGACACATATTTTCACACCTTCCTCATCTCGGCTTTTTACACATCTGGATCCTGTATTCAGTTTCCTTATATATCACTCTTCTCCTCCTCCTCTCTCTCTCTCTCCCCCCTCTTTCTCTCTGATCCCACTGTCCTCTCTCTCCTTCTCTCTCTCTCTCTCTCTGCAGAGAGGCTCCCCTGATGATCAAAGGCGTATTGGTTGATGGTATGTGGTCTGTCTTTACGGGCCACTATGGCTGTGCAGCCGTGGGAGTCCTGGCCTTTCCGACACACACAACACAGGCGGCAGGGAGGGAGGCAGGGAGGGAGGCAGGAAGGAAGGGAGGGAGGGAGGGAGGGAGGGAGGGAGGGAGGGAGGGAGGGAGGGCAGGGAGGCAGGGAGGCAGGGAGGGAGGTAGGGAGGGAGGGACTGAGGGCAGGCGGGCGGGCAGTGTGGCAGGCATGCCTGATTTATGTGTCCACAGATATGAAAGGCCTCTGCACTTGGCCCTTTCCAAACCATTACAGAAGAACAATAAACTATGGGGCCCTTTGATCGCCTCTTGGATTTTTTTTTTTTTTTTTATGCAAGCCTTGAAAGAGGGAAGAGGCAAGGAGAGGGAGGGAGAGAAAACAGATAGGTAGAGCGAACAGGTCACAATATTTGGGAACCAGGCCATGCACACTCCACATTCTACACCCCTCCTCGGCCCCCCATGATGAGGGAAAACCCTGACCTCTGACCTTATTCCAGGGTGAGAGAGATCTGCTGAGGGTTCCTCTAACCCTGCTGAGTTAGGGTAAGGTTTGGGTTAGGGTTATGTAAGCAGTTGCTATTGTGCCTCTCGCTCCTCAACTGTACAAACCAGCCCCTCCTCTACCTGGTTAGACTGGCATCTACCAGGTCACCAGGAAAGATACAGTCACCATGGTGGCACAGGGTCAATGGTGCCCAAAACGCACACTCATTACCACCACCAGCACCACATCATGCTCTCTCTCTCTCTCTCTCTCTCTCTCTCTCTCTCTCTCTCTCGCCCACTCTCTCACTCCCCTCTCTCGCTCTCTCTCAGTCTCTCTCCCTCACTGTTTCGCGTCTGTTTGACGTCCAACTGACATAAATCATCAATCAGTTATAGGCTATGGGCATCAGGACATCAACAGGGCATCCATTGAAGGAAACCCAGGGGAGAGAAAGTACAGAGGAACGACTTCATAGAGATCTGGAATCTGTCTGTTTACACCTTTCTTTCATTCTACATCTGATTCTGTTCATGGTGACCTTCAAGGCCCCTACACACACACACACACACACACACACACACACACACACACACACACACACACACACACACACACACACACACACACACAGGATTGTAAACCCATATATGTCCATGAGCCGCACAAACACCTCCATTGGATCCTCTTACAGATAGATATTTGCTTCAAATGGAATTCAGCAAGCCTATCTATTATAGCTGCTGTAGAAGAGGAGGCTGTCTGTAATACTATGCTGCTCCGTGCAGCTCAGAATGACCTTCTCTTGATGCCTAGATACCTTACTATACATGGAGAAACGCTGAACAACCCTTTACCCCAAGGCCCTAGAGATTTATTGATACAGATTTCCATTGATTCATGGCTAAGGGGTCAACTGGCAGTGTAGCATAATGTTAGGTACAACATTGTCAGTCTGTGATTCTTTGATTTGGTTTGTTAGAAGGTTAACTTTTGTAACTGAAGTTAATTACAATTCAGAATATGTCATACACTCCAGTAAGTTTCATTGGCACGAGAACAGATCCTCTCTGTGGATAAATTAAAGTTATTCAATTCAATTTGAAGAGATAACTGACAACAAATAACCTATTATATTAGGCTATTGCGTAAAGTATTTAATTAATTTCGTAGAGGATAATTTACATCAGCTCAATTCATTTAAATACAATTTAATAATTTGTTTCATATCCAAATCCTGAGACATTTGGAACGTATTATTTACCTAAAATCTAGAAGAAAATAATCAAGAGAAAAGTTGCTTACCTCCAAAAAAACACCGTTGTGGAGTTTGTGGTGTTTGGTGGGAAAGCTAATCACCAACCCAATGACAAGTACTAAAACGATTAGCATTGTCAGACATCTCCCTCCGACTAGAAACATTTTATCAATTGAAGTTTCAACTAAGACCAAGTAACAGTATTTGCGGTACTCAATCTATCCCACGTTTTCTTTAACTTAAATTATTTATTTTGCGAGCGAAACTTTCTTTTATGTCCTCATCGGTGGTTGTTCTAGTCCAAAACGTGTTTCGTTCCGAGCAAGTCCCCCATTGAACCAGACAGAAGAAAGTCACCCATTCAACCAGCCAGAACAGCTTCAGAGTCGTCCTCTTGATAGAGATGCGCTCTAATGTCCGATGGCATGCGACGCAAAATCTGTATCCCGCTGCCGCACTAGGATGCGACTGATTTATCCTTTCGCTGTCTGCCTGTATTGCGCGTCTAGGTCAATGTGCGCTCTTCAAGCTTCCGGATATAACCAGACCAACTTGGGCTATATGTACCAAAGATGCATAGAGTGCCACGCACAGAGTGCTACGCGCAGACCATGCACTCTCTCAGTCCGCACCGGTGGACGGTTTATTGAACTAGGTTAAAAGAGTTGGCTACATTTCGTTATGGTTGAGTGGATGTTTTCTACCAATACAATCACATCTGGAGTTGAGAATAGCCTGTATGCGTTTGATCTCTGATCCATTATCCAATTGAGGTCCCTTAGCCACGATGCAGCTTGTCCCGGGATGAGTGTGCTGCAGCTCTGGTTCAGAAGGAAACCTGGTACCACTCTCTGACTTCATCAGTTCACAGCTTCTACACTGCTGTTTGGTAGAAAAGAGATGCTCACAAATCAAGGGGGTCCAGTTTCCCAAATGGAGGGATTGAAGGGCGATTTAGAAATGTTGTGTCCTAGACACAGAAACGACTGAAAATTGGCATGCACATAAAGGGAGAGGAGACTGGTAGACTATTACATGGATTAAAAGCCAGCCAACAAATTAAAAGGTGTCACACATCAATACGAGATGTGTCAAGGTGCTGACAGGCTACTTTCACACCACTCTATCCATGTAAAGAGACGGTGTGTGTGAATGCAAACTTCATGACAGTGTAGGGTAGGCTATAGTGTACTCCACACAAAGGCCTATTCCCCATTCTTGATACACAAGGGAAACTGTTGAGCGTGAAAAACCCAACAACGTTGCAGTTCTTGACACAAACTGGTGCGCCTGGCACCTACTACCATACCCCGTTCAAAGGCACTGAAATCTTTTGTCTTGCCCATTCACCCTCTGAATTGCACACATACACAATCCATGTCTCAATTGTCTCAATGCTTAAAAATCCTTCTTTAACCTGGCTCCTCCCCTTCATCTACACTGATTTGAAGTGGATTTAACAAGTGACATCAATAAGGGATCATAGCTTTCACCTGAATTCACCTGGTCAGTATGTCATGGAAAGACACATACACACACACACACACACAAACATGCGCACGTATGCAGGCACACACACAAACATGGACACACTCTTCGTTCATAGCCCTCCACCACTACACTCCAGATATCGCCATATCCCCCACAGAGTCCCCAACCCCCTACGCACACTGTGGTCCGCATATAAGAGTGATACACTGGCCACACACACAGGCATGCAGGCACGCACAAGATCAATTGATCACATTGATGTCATTGGAGCTCATAGATTATCTTGAGCATGACACGGGAGACGGTGACTCAGAAGGCCTTGTTTCAGAGTGATCTACTCCAGCTAATCCGTAACCCCAGGAGACCTGTAAACGTCTGTATGCCTCCGAACGTGGTCCACGTGCTCTCTTAACAGTTTTCTATGATTTACATGCAATTAACAAACAAACAGTGTCACGCACAGTCAATCACAGATTAACAGATAGACAGGAAGAAGACAGGAATCAGGGGTTGTTTTTAGATGTAGTTTTTGTATTTTTTACATCCCTTACCATTTGATTTTGTGGCACAGGTTCACACGGCATGCACTCATGTCCTGCGTGTTTCAGTTCTAGTAATAGAGCAGTTGGGAAGCTTGCTGTGGTTAGCGCTGACATCAAATCCATTAATACCTATATAGTGGCATAACTGACTACAGTGGAGTGATTCCAACACGTTATTTTAGCAACGGTGATCCCTATACCGGACAGCAATATACTCCCTACTCCACCCAAAAAAACGGTATTCAGACTGGTTTGTTTTGATGCTGTTTTCCAGTGGGAGACTTAGTTTCAGTCTCTCTGTCGGTCTGTCTCTCTCTCTCTCTCTCTCTCTGTCAGTCTCTCTCTCTCTCTCTCAATTTCAATTTCAATTTAAGGGGCTTTATTGGCATGGGAAACATATGTTTACATTACCAAAGCAAGTGAAGTAGATAGTAAACAACAGTGAAGTAAACAATAAAAGATTAACAGTAAACATTACACTCACAAAAGTTCCAAAATAATAAAGAGATTTCAAGTGTCATATTATGTCTATATACAGTGTTGTAATGATGTGCAAAAAAGTACAAAAGGGAAAATAAATAAACATAAATATAGGTTGTATTTACAATGGTGTTTGTTCTTCACTGGTTGCCCTCTGTCTCTCTCTGTCTCTCTCTCTGTCTCTCTCTCTCTCTCTGTTATGATTTAACTGGATAAGAACCCAAATGCAGACAAGTACACCAAGCCAGAGAAGTTTTAACAGGTTTATTTACAATGTTCAAAGTCCAGGTTTCCAAATATATGGGAAGAGCAAGTCCAGGTACAGGGAGGGTAACAGATCCAGATCAGGGCAGGTGTGGTACCGTAATGTCCTAGTGTCCGTGGTGAGTCCAAAAGAGAGGTCCGGTAATGGAGAGCAGGATGGTGGTGGCAGGAGTGAAGCGGAGGCAGGAGTCAGGTTCCAAATATCTGTGGCACAGGAGAAAAAGTAAATAGAACAGACCAAAAACACAAAGAGCAAAAATAACCAGGTTGAGTCGGCAGCGAGACTAACATGGTCGTCTTGACTATGATCTGACGATGAGTGGTAAGTTTGACCGGGTCTTAAAGGCTGAGGTGATTATGGTGAATGAGCTGCAGCTGGAACCCTGACTCCCGCACACCAGACTTCACTCCTGCAATCAAGGACAGACAGAGGGGAGGGAGAGAGCAGAGAGAGCTACCTATCAGCAGTAGGCCTAACAGTAACCCCCCCTCTACGGACGCCACCTGGCGGCCGACGGGGTTTATCGGGATGTAACCTATGAAACTCTCGGACCAGAGCAGGATCCACAATGAAGCTCCTGGGCACCCAGGAACGTTCCTCGGGACCATAACCCTCCCAATCCACCAGGTACTGGAAACCACGACCTCGGCGGCGAACATCCAGAAGTCGCCGGACAGTGTAGACCGGACCCCCACCCACGATCTTGAGCGGAGGAGGGGGACGAGAGGGCGGGCACAAAGGGCTAACCGACACAGGCTTAATCTGGGAAACATGAAAGGTGGAATGAACCCGTAGGGAGGCAGGAAGCTGTAGCTTAACCGCGCAGGGGTTAACAATAGACAGTATCTTGAACGGTCCTATAAAACGAGGCGCCATCTTCTTAGACTCCACCTTCAATGGAAGGTCCCGTGACTTCAGCCATACCTCTTGACCAGGAGAGTAACCGGGAGCCTGGGACCGGTGACGGTTGGCTTGCCTCTGCATGTACGCCGAAGCTCGGGACAGAGCTACCCTGGCCTTCCTCCAGACCTTGAAGCAGCGGCGCATGTGGGACTGCACCGAGGGTACCGCAAGTTCCCTCTCTTGGGAAGGGAACAGGGGAGGTTGATAACCCAGAGCACACAGAAAAGGAGACAAACCAGAGGAAGCGTTAGTCAAGGTGTTATGAGCATATTCCACCCAGGGGAGCATGGAGCTCCATGACCCAGGGTTAGACCCAGTGACACAGCGAAGAGCGGTCTCCATCTCCTGGTTCGCTCTCTCGGCTTGCCCGTTGGTCTGGGGGTGATATCCAGAGGACAGGCTGGATGTAATGCCCAAAGCTTTACAGAAAGCTTTCCACACCTGGGAGACAAACTGGGGACCCCTGTCAGAGACAATATCCGTGGGTAGACCATGAGAGCGGAACACATGTTCAACCAAAATATCAGCCGTCTCTCTGGCAGTGGGCAGTTTAGGTAGGGCCAAAAAATGAGCGAACTTAGAAAACGATCAATCACCGTAAGAATTACAGTCTTACCAGACGAGGGGGAAGTCCAGTGACAAAATCCATAGCGATATGCGACCAGGGCCGGCTGGGTATAGGTAGAGGTCGTAGATGACCAGCGCTGGCCTGGGTGGAGTTTTTACTGCGTGCACATACCGTACAAGCAGCAATGAAGGCTCGAGTGTCCGCCTCCATCGTGGCCCACCAGAACTTCCGTCGCACAAAGTCAAGGGTCCGCGAAACTCCAGGGTGACAGGTAAGGGGAGACGAGTGAGCCCACTGAAGTACCTGGGAGCGAGCAGACTCAGGGACAAACATCCGGTTAGGAGGACCCCTCCCAGGGTCAGCTTGATGATGTTGAGCCTGTCTAACAATCCCCTCGATGTCACATGTGATGACTGCAATACTGCAGGTAGGAGGCAAAATGGGTTCAGGGTTACTACCAGTATCAACAGCCGAATGAACACGAGACAGGGCGTCAGGCTTGACGTTGCGTGACCCAGGACGGTAAGACAGAGAAAAATTGAATCTCCCAAAAAATAGTGCCCACCTGGCTTGACGGGGGTTGAGCTGCTTCGCTGACTGGAGGTAAGCCAGATTCTTATGATCCGTCCAACGATGAAGGGTTGTTCCGCCCCCTCCAACCAATGTCGCCACTCCTCGAGAGCCAGCTTAACGGCGAGCAGTTCACGATTTCCAACATCATAATTCCTCTCTGCCTGAGAAAGTTTCCTTGAGAGAAAAGCACAGGGATGCAGTTTGTTATCTTCAGGAGAACGTTGTGACAACACTGCACCTACCCCAGTGTCGGATGCATCCACCTCCACGACAAACTGACGGTCGGGGTCCGGCTGCATCAGAATGGGAGCCGAGGCGAAGCGATGTTTCAGTTCTTCGAACGCTGATTCGGCCCCTTCATTCCAAGCGAACGGTCGTGAGATGGAGGTGAGAGCGGTGAGTGGCGCCGCAATGCGGCTGTAGTCCTTGATGAACCTCCTATAGAAGTTCGCAAACCCCAGGAATCGTTGAAGTTGTTTGCGGGTAGAGGGAGCTGGCCAGTCCGTGACAGCAGAGATCTTAGCTGGGTCCATCCGCAACTCCCCTGAGCTATGATGTAACCCAAAAAGAGGTCTCAGACACATGAAATTCACATTTCTCCATCTTCACAAACAGTTTGTTCTCCAACAACCTTTGCAACACCTGGCGCACATGCAGTTCATGTTCCTGGGAGGACTCTGAGAAAATCAAGATATCATCCAGATAGACAAAAACAAACCGATTCAACATGTCCCGAAGGACATCATTGACTAGTGCCTGAAAAACAGCAGGGGCATTAGACAACCCAAAAGGCATAACCAGATACTCAAAATGTCCCAAGGGTGTGTTGAAGGCAGTCTTCCATTCATCACCCTTACGAATGCGCACCAGGTGATACGCATTTCGTAGATCCAGTTTCGTAAAGATGGTAGCACCATGAAGGAGGGGAAAAGCAGAATTAATCAAAGGCAGAGAATACTTGTTCTTAATGGTGATGTTGTTAAGTCCACGGTAATCAATACAGGGTCTGAGGGTCTTATCCTTCTTAGCAACAAAAAGAATCCCGCTCCTACAGGTGACGAGGAAGGACGCATAATACCTGCCGCCAAGGAGTCCCGAATGTAGTTCTCCATAGCCTCCGTCTCCGGCCGGGAGAGATTGTACAGGCGACTGCTGGGGAGCGGGGCTCCTGGCTGGAGGTCAATGGCGCAGTCGTAAGGCCGGTGAGGAGGAAGAGAAGTAGCTCTGTGTTTGCAGAAAACGGATGCCAGGTCATGATACACGTCAGGAACAGCAGAAAGATCCATGGACTCCAGTGGAGGTTGAGGCACAGTACTGGCAGGAGTCTGAGCAGAACACAAACAATTCACATGACAAAATGTGCTCCATGAAACAATGCTACCTGTCACCCAATCAATGTGTGGATTGTGTTTTATGAGCCAGGGGATACCAAGGACCAGGGGAGTCTGTGGGCAGTCGATAATATGGAATTGAATGTTCTCCTGATGATTTCCCGACACTCTAAGACAAACAGGAACAGTCTGATGGGTAATGCGGGTCAACAATTGTCCATTTAGACCCTTAGCCTGCAGCGGACAGTCCATAGGAACAGTCTCCAAATCCATTTGTTGAGCCCACTCTCTATCCAAAAAGCTTTCGTCGGCACCAGAGTCAATCAGCGCACTAACAGAGAAATTCTGGGACTGCCACTGGAGGGATGCCTGGAGCAGAATGCGGGGAGAAGAGGAAGAATCTGCTGCTCGGCTCACCAAAACTTCTCCCATTAATGATGAGCCGGCCCTTTTCCCCGGACGAACTGGGCAGGAAGGAACGAAATGACCAGCTTCTCCACAATACAGGCAGACCCGAGCCTGAATACGACGTGCACGCTCCTCTGAGGACAACCGTGCACGACCCACCTCCATGGCTTCGGGTTCAGTGCCTCGTATCGACTCGGGAAGACACGGCTCTCTCCGTAGGGACGATGCAGGGAGGAGTTTGTTGATGACAGACAGGTTGCTTGGAACTAACACTCCTCTCCCCGGCGGCGCTCCCGAATCCGATTATCCAACCTGATAGTGAGTGAAATAAGATTATCCAGCGTAGGCGATTCATCATATGACACCAATTCATCTTTTAAGGTCTCAGACAAAGCATTGATGAACACTCCTTGTAATGCCTCGTCATTCCAACCACTCACTGCTGCTAAAGTCCGAAACTCCACTGCCATCTCCGCCACACTACGAGCCCCCTGCCGAAGAGAAAACAGCCGTTTCGCAGCCTCCTTGCCTCGTACGGGGTGGTCAAAACCTTCCTCATCTCCGTGGTGAAGGCAACGTAAGCGTTGCAAATGTCCGACTGACTCTCCCAGACCGCGGATCCCCAGGCACGAGCGGAACCGCTAGTAGAGTTGATAAGGTAGGCAATACGGGCTCTTTCTGAGGCGTAGGTGAGGGGCTGTTGTTCAAACACTAACGAGCATTGAGTCAAAAAATCGCCACAGGTTCCCATGTTCCCGTCATAGCGCTCTGGAGCAGGAACAAAAGGCTCTCTGATCTGGGCTGAAGGGGTAGTAAGGGCAGATACTTGATTGGAGAGTAATTGAACCTGATTAAGCAGCACCTGACTGTCCTCAGCAATCGTTTTAAACAGGGTATCATGTTGGCCAAGTAAAATGCCCTGATTGGCTATGGCAGTCCAAATTTGAGTGCACTCTTGTTAGGCCTACTGCTGCTAGGTAGCTCTCTCTCTGCTCTCTCCCTCCCCTCTGTCTGTCCTTGATTGCAGGAGTGAAGTCTGGTGTGCGGGAGTCAGGGTTCCAGCTGCAGCTCATTCACCATATCACCTCAGCCTTTAAGACCCGGTCAAACTTACCACTCATCGTCAGATCATAGTCAAGACGACCATGTTAGTCTCGCTGCCGACTCAACCTGTTTATTTTTGCTCTTTGTGTTTTGGCCTGTTCTATTTACTTTTTCTCCTGTGCCACAGATATTTGGAACCTGACTCCTGCCTCCGCTTCACTCCTGCCACCACCATCCTGCTCTCCACTACCGGACCTCTCTTTTGGACTCACCACGGACACTAGGACATTACGGTACCACACCTGCCCTGACCTGGATCTGTTACCCTCCCTGTAACCTGGACTTGCTCTTCCCCTATTATTGGAAACCTGGACTATTGAACATTTTAAATAAACCTGTTAAACCTTCTCTGGCTTGGTGTACTTGTCTGCATTTGGGTTCTAATACTGGTAAATCATAACAGTATGATCTGACCATCATGAACCCAGCAGACAGTAGCTTGGATACCACCCCAGAGTGCACTCAAATTTGGACTGCCATAGCCAATCAGGGCATTTTACTTGGCCAACATGATACCCTGTTTAAGACGATTGCTGAGGACAGTCAGGTGCTGCTTAATCAGGTTCAATTACTCACCAATCAAGTGTCTGCCCTTACTACCCCTTCAGCCCAGATCAGAGAGCCTTTTGTTCCTGCTCCAGAGCGCTATGACGGGAACATGGGAACCTGTGGCGATTTTTTGACTCAATGCTCGTTAGTGTTTGAACAACAGCCCCTCACCTACGCCTCAGAAAGAGCCCGTGATTGCCTACCTTATCAACTCTACTAGCGGTTCCGCTCGTGCCTGGGGATCCGCGGTCTGGGAGAGTCAGTCGGACATTTGCAACGCTTACGTTGCCTTCACCACTGAGATGAGGAAGGTTTTGACCACCCCGTACGAGGCAAGGAGGCTGCGAAACGGTTGTTTTCTCTTCGGCAGGGGGCTCGCAGTGTGGCGGAGATGGCAGTGGAGTTTCGGACTTTAGCAGCAGTGAGTGGTTGGAATGACGAGGCATTACAAGGAGTGTTCATCAATGCTTTGTCTGAGACTTTAAAAGATGAATTGGTGTCATATGATGAATCGCCTACGCTGGATAATCTTATTTCACTCACCATCAGGTTGGATAATCGGATTCGGGAGCGCCGCCGGGAGAGGAGTGTTAGTTCCAAGCAACCTGTCTGTCATCAACAAACTCCTCCCCGCATCTTCCCTACGGAGAAAGCCGTGTCTTCCCGAGTCGATCACGAGGAGCACTGAACTCGAAGCCATGGAGGTGGGTCGTGCACGGTTGTCCTCAGAGGAGCGTGCACGTCGCATTCAGGCTCGGGTCTGCCTGTATTGTGGAGAAGCTGGTCATTTCGTTCCTTCCTGCCCAGTTCGTCCGGGGAAAAGGGCCGGCTCATCATTAATGGGAGAAGTTTTGGTGAGCCGAGCAGCGGATTCTTCCTCTTCTCCCCGCATTCTGCTCCAGGCATCCCTCCAGTGGCAGTTCCAGAATCTCTCTGTTAGTGCGCTGATTGACTCTGGTGCAGACGAAAGCTTTTTGGATAGAGAGTGGGCTCAACAAATGGATTTGGAGACTGTTCCTATGGACTGTCCGCTGCAGGCTAAGGGTCTGAATGGACAATTGTTGACCCATATTACCCATCAGACTGTTCCTGTTTGTCTTAGAGTGTCGGGAAATCATCAGGAGAACATTCAATTCCATATTATCAACTGCCCACAGACCCCTCTGGTCCTTGGTATCCCCTGGCTCATAAGACACAATCCACACATTGATTGGGTGACAGGTAGAATTGTTTCATGGAGCACATTTTGTCATGTGAATTGTTTGTGTTCTGCTCTGACTCCTGCCAGTACTGTGCCTCGACCTCCACTGGAGTCCATGGATCTTTCTAATGTTCCTGACGTGTATCATGACCTGGCATCCGTTTTCTGCAAACACAGAGCTACTTCTCTTCCTCCTCACCGGCCTTACGACTGTGCCATTGACCTCCAGCCAGGAGCCCCGCTCCCCAGCAGTCGCCTGTACAATCTCTCCCGGCCGGAGACGGAGGCTATGGAGAACTACATTCGGGACTCCTTGGCGGCAGGTATTATGCGTCCTTCCTCGTCACCTGTAGGAGCGGGATTTTTTTTGTTGCTAAGAAGGATAAGACCCTCAGACCCTGTATTGATTACCGTGGACTTAACAACATCACCATTAAGAACAAGTATTCTCTGCCTTTGATTAATTCTGCTTTTCCCCTCCTTCATGGTGCTACCATCTTTACGAAACTGGATCTACGAAATGCGTATCACCTGGTGCGCATTCGTAAAGGTGATGAATGGAAGACTGCCTTCAACACACCCTTGGGACATTTTGAGTATCTGGTTATGCCTTTTGGGTTGTCTAATGCCCCTGCTGTTTTTCAGGCACTAGTCAATGATGTCCTTCGGGACATGTTGAATCGGTTTGTTTTTGTCTATCTGGATGATATCTTGATTTTCTCAGAGTCCTCCCAGGAACATGAACTGCATGTGCGCCAGGTGTTGCAAAGGTTGTTGGAGAACAAACTGTTTGTGAAGATGGAGAAATGTGAATTTCATGTGTCTGAGACCTCTTTTTTGGGTTACATCATCGCTCAGGGGGAGTTGCGGATGGACCCAGCTAAGATCTCTGCTGTCACGGACTGGCCAGCCCCCTCTACCCGCAAACAACTTCAACGATTTCTGGGGTTTGCGAACTTCTATAGGAGGTTCATCAAGGACTACAGCCGCATTGCGGCGCCACTCACCGCTCTCACCTCCATCTCACGACCGTTCGCTTGGAATGAAGGGGGCCGAATCAGCGTTCGAAGAACTGAAACATCGCTTCGCCTCGGCTCCCATTCTGATGCAGCCGGACCCCGACCGCCAGTTTGTCGTGGAGGTGGATGCATCCGACACTGGGGTAGGTGCGGTGTTGTCACAGCGTTCTCCTGAAGATAACAAACTGCATCCCTGTGCTTTTCTCTCAAGGAAACTTTCTCAGGCAGAGAGGAATTATGATGTTGGCAATCGTGAACTGCTCGCCGTTAAGCTGGCTCTCGAGGAGTGGCGACATTGGTTGGAGGGGGCGGAACAACCCTTCATCGTTTGGACGGATCATAAGAATCTGGCTTACCTCCAGTCAGCGAAGCAGCTCAACCCCCGTCAAGCCAGGTGGGCACTATTTTTTGGGAGATTCAATTTTTTCTCTGTCTTACCGTCCTGGGTCACGCAACGTCAAGCCTGACGCCCTGTCTCGTGTTCATTCGGCTGTTGATACTGGTAGTAACCCTGAACCCATTTTGCCTCCTACCTGCAGTATTGCGGTCGTCACATGTGACATCGAGGGGATTGTTAGACAGGCTCAACATCATCAAGCTGACCCTGGGAGGGGTCCTCCTAACCGGATGTTTGTCCCTGAGTCTGCTCGCTCCCAGGTACTTCAGTGGGCTCACTCGTCTCCCCTTACCTGTCACCCTGGAGTTTCGCGGACCCTTGACTTTGTGCGACGGAAGTTCTGGTGGGCCACGATGGAGGCGGACACTCGAGCCTTCATTGCTGCTTGTACGGTATGTGCACGAAGTAAGAACTCCACCCAGGCCAGCGCTGGTCATCTACGACCTCTACCTATACCCAGCCGGCCCTGGTCGCATATCGCTATGGATTTTGTCACTGGACTTCCCCCTCGTCTGGAAAGACTGTAATTCTTACGGTGATTGATCGTTTTTCTAAGTTCGCTCATTTTTTGGCCCTACCTAAACTGCCCACTGCCAGAGAGACGGCTGATATTTTGGTTGAACATGTGTTCCGCTCTCATGGTCTACCCACGGGTATTGTCTCTGACAGGGGTCCCCAGTTTGTCTCCCAGGTGTGGAAAGCTTTCTGTAAAGCTTTGGGCATTACATCCAGCCTGTCCTCTGGATATCACCCCCAGACCAACGGGCAAGCCGAGAGAGCGAACCAGGAGATGGAGACCGCTCTTCGCTGTGTCACAGGGTCTAACCCTGGGTCATGGAGCTCCATGCTCCCCTGGGTGGAATATGCTCATAACACCTTGACTAACGCTTCCTCTGGTTTGTCTCCTTTTCTGTGTGCTCTGGGTTATCAACCTCCCCTGTTCCCTTCTCAAGAGAGGGAACTGGCGGTACCCTCGGTGCAGTCCCACATGCGCCGCTGCTTCAAGGTCTGGAGGAAGGCCAGGGTAGCTCTGTCCCGAGCTTCGGCGTACATGCAGAGGCAAGCCAACCGTCACCGGTCCCAGGCTCCCGGTTACTCTCCTGGTCAAGAGGTATGGCTGAAGTCACGGGACCTTCCATTGAAGGTGGAGTCTAAGAAGATGGCGCCTCGTTTTATAGGACCGTTCAAGATACTGTCTATTGTTAACCCCTGCGCGGTTAAGCTACAGCTTCCTGCCTCCCTACGGGTTCATTCCACCTTTCATGTTTCCCAGATTAAGCCTGTGTCGGTTAGCCCTCTGTGCCCGCCCTCTCGTCCCCCTCCTCCGCCCAGGATCGTGGGTGGGGGTCCGGTCTACACTGTCCGGCGACTTCTGGATGTTCGCCGCCGGGGTCGTGGTTTCCAGTACCTGGTAGATTGGGAGGGTTATGGTCCTGAGGAACGTTCCTGGGTGCCCAGGAGCTTCATTGTGGATCCTGCTCTGGTCCGAGAGTTTCACGGTTACATCCCGATAAACCCGTCGGCCGCCAGGTGGCGTCCGTAGAGGGGGGTACTGTTAGGCCTACTGCTGCTAGGTAGCTCTCTCTCTGCTCTCTCCCTCCCCTCTGTCTGTCCTTGATTGCAGGAGTGAAGTCTGGTGTGCGGGAGTCAGGGTTCCAGCTGCAGCTCATTCACCATATCACCTCAGCCTTTAAGACCCGGTCAAACTTACCACTCATCGTCAGATCATAGTCAAGACGACCATGTTAGTCTCGCTGCCGACTCAACCTGTTTATTTTTGCTCTTTGTGTTTTGGCCTGTTCTATTTACTTTTTCTCCTGTGCCACAGATATTTGGAACCTGACTCCTGCCTCCGCTTCACTCCTGCCACCACCATCCTGCTCTCCACTACCGGACCTCTCTTTTGGACTCACCACGGACACTAGGACATTACGGTACCACACCTGCCCTGACCTGGATCTGTTACCCTCCCTGTAACCTGGACTTGCTCTTCCCCTATTATTGGAAACCTGGACTATTGAACATTTTAAATAAACCTGTTAAACCTTCTCTGGCTTGGTGTACTTGTCTGCATTTGGGTTCTAATACTGGTAAATCATAACAACTCTGGGGTGGTATCCGAGCTACTGTCTGCTGGGTTCATGTTGGTCAGATCATACTGTTATGATTTAACTGGATAAGAACCCAAATGCAGACAAGTACACCAAGCCAGAGAAGTTTTAACAGGTTTATTTACAATGTTCAAAGTCCAGGTTTCCAAATATATGGGAAGAGCAAGTCCAGGTACAGGGAGGGTAACAGATCCAGATCAGGGCAGGTGTGGTACCGTAATGTCCTAGTGTCCGTGGTGAGTCCAAAAGAGAGGTCCGGTAATGGAGAGCAGGATGGTGGTGGCAGGAGTGAAGCGGAGGCAGGAGTCAGGTTCCAAATATCTGTGGCACAGGAGAAAAAGTAAATAGAACAGACCAAAAACACAAAGAGCAAAAATAACCAGGTTGAGTCGGCAGCGAGACTAACATGGTCGTCTTGACTATGATCTGACGATGAGTGGTAAGTTTGACCGGGTCTTAAAGGCTGAGGTGATTATGGTGAATGAGCTGCAGCTGGAACCCTGACTCCCGCACACCAGACTTCACTCCTGCAATCAAGGACAGACAGAGGGGAGGGAGAGAGCAGAGAGAGCTACCTATCAGCAGTAGGCCTAACACTCTCTCTCTCTCGCTCTCTCTCTCGCTCTCTCTCTCGCTCTGTCTCTCCCTCACTCCCCTCCCCTCTCTCTCTCTCCCTCATCTCTCTCTCTCCTTCTCTCTCCCCCGCCTATCTCTTTTCCTCTCCCCCACTCTCGCTCTCTCTCTGTCTGTTGTTTCTCTCTGTCTGTTGTTGGCATAATGTAACCCACAAGAGGAGCCAACAGAATACCCTACAACATGAGTCCCAGCCTCAGCCCCAGCCTCAGCCCCAGCCTCAGCCCCAGTCTCAGCCTCAGCCCCAGCCTCAGCCCCAGCCTCAGCCCCAGCCTCAGCCCCAGCCTCAGCCCCAGCCCCAGCCTCAGCCTCAGCCCCAGCCTCAGCCCCAGCCCCAGCCTCAGCCTCAGCCTCAGCCTCAGCCTCAGCCTCAGCCCCAGTCCCAGTCCCAGCCCCAGCCCCAGCCCCCAGCCTTAGCCCCAGCCCCAGCCCCAGCCCCAGCCTCAGCCCCCAGCCCCAGCCCCAGCCCCAGCCCCAGCCCCAGCCCCAGCCCCAGCCCCAGCCCCAGCCCCAGCCCCAGCCCCCAGCCTCAGCCTCAGCCTCAGCCCCCAGCCCCAGCCTCAGCCTCAGCCCCCCCAGCCCCAGCCCCAGCCCCAGCCCCCAGCCCCAGCCCCAGCCCCAGCCCCCAGCCCCAGCCCCAGCCCCCCAGCCCCCAGCCCCAGCCCCAGCCCCAGCCCCAGCCCCCAGCCCCAGCCCCAGCCCCAGCCCCAGCCCCAGCCCCCAGCCCCCAGCCCCCAGCCCCAGCCCCGCAGCCCCCAGCCCCAGCCCCAGCCCCAGCCCCAGCCCCAGCCTCAGCCCCAGCCTTGCCTGAAGAAGAGAAGCTAGCCTAGTGATGCTACTGGGACGGCAGAGAGCCAGCCATAATAACAACAGCATCAAACAGCCTCCTAGCCCCTGGTGCTTACAGCCTTAACCTGAGCCAAGGACCAAGACCAGTCCAAAAATATGATTCCTCATTTTTTTCTCTGAAAAATAAAGAAAGCTAACTACTGAAGTTATTGGTAACATTTTGTACAGGTATGAAGTTGTCAAAGAGGAGGATGAGATTTAGTAGGTGAAGGTGACGCCCTTTTGGATTTAATTGTATCTACCCAGTAGCCCGTTTGGGCAATCATTGATGTTTCGCCACACAAACAGTTTCTCAGAAAGGTGAAATCTGCTATCTCTAATTTGTTACATTTTACATGAATGTCCCCTTTATGGGAGGTTGTAAAGGCTTTATAAAGGGTTGATAAATGGTTATAACTGATTGGTTAATCTCGTCTACCAGCCAGTTCTCTCTCAATTGAGCCTGGGGACGAGGTTACACATTGCTTGAAATTGTGTGATTGCAAAACTGACCTTAGATCTAAGAGCAACTTAATCATATTCCATAGCTTTGGTTACTGAACCACCAGGTACATGTTGCTCTGTCCGGAGTAACCCTGAAGTACCCCCTAATGAGCATTTTACCAGTAAGCCTATGGTCTCATGAGTCTTCTGAAGTACCTCCTAGGTACTAGTACCCCTAGTTGAGAATCACTGCCCTAACTAGCCCATGTAAGTGAGGCAGTGCAAAGGCCCTCAGCATGACATCAGGAAGGAAGGAACTTCCAAACGGAACATAGAGTGCCCCCTGCTGTTGGACATACCTCAATACATCTCTGAGCCATGGGCTGTATCTCAATTGTCTAGAGAGGCTTCCTCTGTTGGACATACCTTAATACATCTCTGAGCCATGGGCTGCATCTCAATTGTTTGGAGAGGCTTCCTCTGTTGGACATACCTTAATACATCTCTGAGCCATGGGCTGCATCTCAATTGTCTAGAGAGGCTTCCTCTGTTGGACATACCTTAATACATCTCTGAGCCATGGGCTGCATCTCAATTGTCTAGAGAGGCTTCCTCTGTTGGACATACCTTAATACATCTCTGAGCCATGGGCTGCATCTCAATTGTCTAGAGAGGCTTCCTCTGTTGGACATACCTTAATACATCTCTGAGCCATGGACTGCATCTCAATAGTCTACAGAGGCGTCCTCCTCTCCTGTCCTTTATTCATACTGATCTGAAAACCCTGTACTTCTGTTTTACCTGGACTGGCTGTTCTGTCTTCTGACAGATCTATTAAATATATTAAAATAGATTTTATCCTCAGCAGGGATGATAATTGTATTTACATAACCAATCATGACCTGACGTAGAAAGGCTACAGGTTTGATTTTGAAACAGATATCCTGTCTTCTGGAACAATGAGAGACTTTGTCTGATGTTCTTTATTCCCTTGAAGAATCACAAAAAGTGAAACAACTTTATTGATTTACAATGTTCATCTGTGTCGCTGCTTCCTCCTCCTCTACGGTGAATTGCTATTTTAAACTCATTTGATATCCGTTGATTCCCACAAATACCCTTGAATTACCCATAAGCCACTGGAAATAAGGAGTGTAAATTGTATTTCTGAGGGATGCCCGCTCTGCTCTCCAATCGAGAGGGATAGATAGGGTTTTTTAGGCAGTGAAGAGTGGGTTTGGTGAGCTCTACCTACACCATTCTATGCCTGGCTGGCATAACAATGATCCTATTTTGAGCCAGAGAAGGAATTTCCTGCCTCTTCATTGGAGCAGATGAGATCTCAACTCAATGTATGGGCAGAGAGAAGATCCACGCACACACACACACACACACACACACACAGGCCTAACTGTGGATGTGAGGATATGGAGGTGTAACTCGATTAGAAGTTCAGAGACATGTGATATTATAATTCACTTCTCCTTAATACTCTATTAGAGGGAAATGCATGAGCAGTTTTTACAGTATATGTGACACATCAGTTAGGCCCAGGCTATCTGGCACCCAGTATATTCACATGAGTCATATTCTCTTGTCTCGTTTAAGCTGGAAGTTAGAACAAAGCTTTTAAGCCTAACTTTTCCCTTCGTTCAATAACTTCGTTTTTTAACTGTACTCCTTGCAACTCACCCCACAAGAGACTCAAAACTCCAGCATGATCACGTCTATCATCTCTCAGACCTGTTATTATCATGTTATACAGTATACATGTTATAAACATGATTAGGCTTATTAACATGTTATTGTAGCACCAAAGTAAAGCCTGAAAAAAACGGAAATGTTGACTAAATATATCTGAAAATGAGGATAGCTATGCACATCTGTGCACTTGCATGTTTGACCCAATTCAAACAATGGATTCATTGTTTCTGAACTTTTGACTAGCCTGCAACATCAAAGCTGAACAGAGAAGACATTTCACACTTGGTTTAAACAATGTAAGCATCATACAAATCTAAGTAGCATTCTTACACTTGCAGTCAACACGTGTCAAAAAGTTCGCCCATAGAGGTCAAATGTGTGCAAAATTTAGATTGTATCTAGGCTCCAGCGAGGATCGAACTCGCGACCCCTGGTTTACAAGACCAGTGCTCTGCCACTGAGCTATAGAGCCGAATGCGGCACATTGCGTGCAGATAGGTG
Organism: Coregonus clupeaformis; assembly: GCF_020615455.1. Taxonomy (NCBI): domain Eukaryota; kingdom Metazoa; phylum Chordata; class Actinopteri; order Salmoniformes; family Salmonidae; genus Coregonus; species Coregonus clupeaformis. The sequence continues at coordinate 13,449,945 of NC_059224.1, read as the reverse complement.
TTATTTTCTCATGGAGAATCTAGCTCCTGTCGTTATATAAACACTGACCCCGGAAATTTGTCACAAACACCGTAAACCATAAAAGCAGACAAGTAGACTACTAGTGCCTGTTCACGTACTAGTCGGAACTAGGACTAGTTTGAACTAGTCCATTGCAATATGGCACTTTTTTATTTGATTGCAGGTTGGATTGGTTATGTTCTTATGTGCCTACTTGGTTTGATTTTGATCGCATTTCTCTGTTTTTGTCTGTACATAAAATATATTCATTTGAAATATGATCACATACCGGGACCACCAAGGGATAGGTAAGTCATTATGTAACCTGAACATTTCTTTTAAATACTGTAGCTAGAAGTTATTTTCATCTAGCTATATTGAGTTACATAAGGATTAGGGGAACTAGATAAAAGTTAGCCTTAACACCCGCCAGGGGACGCTGTTTCACCTGTCTTTAGCGTTTTCACTGAGTGAACTTGGGTGAAAGGATCACTCACATAACGTCCTTATTTGTCAGTTATGGCGTAAACGTCTCTTGTTATCCCCCAGTTTTATATTCGGACATGCCGCAACCATCTTGAGGGAAACTAGAAATGGTGGAGTTATCAACGACAAATTCCTGGAATGGTGAGCTGAATGCTATGGAGCAGTTGTGATGGTGGCCAAGACACACACACACACACAAACACACACACACACACACACACACATACAAGTTGTCTTGGGACAATACAAATATTTTATATTCTATTTAGTTTATTCTATTCTATCGTTGACAGGTCTGAGACATATGGACCGGTGTACCGTATCAACAGTATGCACATTGTGATGCTGTTTGTCACCTGCCCTGATACCACCAAGGTAAACCTGTGCCTGAATATTTCACACATCTGGTTTAAAGGAAGAAGTTAAGCATCTGTCCATTTCTTTGTACTATTTTACAAAGAAAATACCCAGTGATTTCAGTCTGTACTGTACCCTAAAATAAAGTGCCCATTTCGCCCACAAACTAAACAGACATTTTGCTTCCTCGTCACAGGAGGTGCTGATGTCACCAAAGTACCCCAAAGACTCACTGGTATACAAGGGTCTTTTCGACCTATTTGGAGAGAGGTGATTCCTGAATATGTTGTGTCATTTGTGCTATATCAACATATAACAATTACTGCCACGACCTCATACCATTACATCTGCATTTTTTTATTGTGTTGACGTTTCGGTCGGTACAATCTTTTCCAATACATTCAATCTGAATGCTGTCTGACTTACATTAAAGCTGCCTAGATATTAAAACTGGACCCCTTGGTCATTGGTCAGTTTATTCAGTGTCAGGGTAAATACTCTGCAGTCCTGCTTTTCCGTAGGTTTCTGGGAAGGGGTCTGATTACGGCTCATGATCATGATGTGTGGTACAAACAGCGAAGGATCATGGACCCTGCCTTCAGCAGTCTGTAAGTTACTTATCTATTTCACATGATGTAATAATCAATTGATCAATGGATCAGTCAGTCTGTCTGTCTGTCTGTCTGTCTGTCTGTCTGTCTGTCTGTCTGTCTGTCTGTCTGTCTGTCTGTCTGTCTGTCTGTCTGTCTGTCTGTCTGTCTGCCTGCCAGTCAACCAATCCACCCACCCACCCTCCCACCTATCCATCAATCCATCCATCCATCAATTTATCCTTCCATCGTGCTGTGTATTGCTAGGTACCTGCGGGGTCAGATGGGTACGTTTAACGAGAGGGCAGAGCGTCTGATGGATAAACTGGCGGACATGGCTGACACCAACACAGCCGCCAACATGCACCACATGTTCAACTGTGTGACCCTTGATGTCATCACCAAGGTAACGAATGGTCCTTCTTGTTACCTCCAGATCAACACAATCCCCCTACCAGTTTAATATTTCACATAAAGCTGTCTTCATGATATGACAAACAGGAAAACCAGTCATAATGATACATTTTCAGGTTATGACAACTGATTTACACAGTTATTATGCAAGTTAGGCTGTAGTCTAGCTGTTAGGGAGCAAAGCCAGTGAGGTAGCCATTATAAAGGTCTCCTGAGTGGCGCAGTGGTCTAAGGCACTGCATCGCAGTGCTAACTGTGTCACTAGAGATCCTGGTTCGAATCCAGGCTCTGTCGCAACCGGCCGCGACCGGGAGACTCATGGGCGGCGCACAATTGGCCCAGCGTCGTCCAGGGTAGGGGAGGGAATGGCCGGCAGGGATGTAGCTCAGTTGATAGAGCATGGCGTTTGCAACGCCAGGGTTGTGGGTTCGATTCCCACAGGGGGCCAGTATAAAAAAATATGTAAGTCGCTCTGGATAAGAGCGTCTGCTAAATGACTAAAATGTAAATGTAATAATGTGTAACTAGGACTCAGAGTTGTCCCCTATTTGAAACATGAAAGGCGCTCATAATAAATGCATCATCATCATTGTTGTTAATTTGTTTTTCTACTTTACCTGTAGGTGGCATTTGGAGTGGATCTGGATCTGCTGAAGGAGAGTGACACTCCGTTCCCCAAAGCCATAGAGATGTGTCTGAAGGGAATGGTCCACTATTTCAGAGACGCCACCTTCCAGGTAAATAGTGACATGATCTTGGTTAACCCAGAACTAAAATCTTGCGTAATTTGGGGTTTCTTGGTCTATATGTGTTAGAAATTGAGAGTTGCAAAAGGAAATGTTCAGCCTCCCCCTTCTGATCTGTGTGAAGCGAAGCACTGCCTTTACCGAATCCTGATACGTCCAAATAACCAGTGACGAAAACCCCAAACACCTTAACCACAGATAGAACAATGAGACAGATATTTCACCGGATGTATAATGGTGAAGCATCCACTTGGCGTTTCCACTCACTACCAAATATGGTAGTGAGAGGAAGCCCAGTGGCCGGCAGTGGGAGAAGATGGAACGAGATAGATTTTGGCCAACATTCTACTAATTTTCTCACTGATGAAACATTTGATCTCTATACAGTTTGCTGTTCCCAAAACTACAATCTGTCCCGGTCTGCGCTAGTGGTAGGCCCAGCAGCACTGCATTGGCAAAACCGGGCAGGGTAATTCATATACCATTTGTTTTGTTTATGGGGAAAGAAAACTGGGGGGGGGGGCACAAATTCTATCAGTGGGGTCAATGTCCGGCTTTGCCACACCGTAGAGCCGGCCGTGGATGGCATCCTTTAATGTATTTATTTTATAAGCACACATACAGTTAACACATTGGCACACTGAATCATCAACAGACAGATGTAATGCTCCATAATGCTTCATAAAATGTATAGCATCAGTCCCTGGATGGGCTATAAATATGGTCAAATTCCATATTTCCCTAATCTAATAATTACATTTTATTGAATGTCATATTAGCTCTACCCAAAGAACAAGAAGTTCATCAACGAGGTGAAGAAGTCTGTTCAGCTACTGCGTACTACAGGCAGACAGTGGATCAACAAGAGGAAAATGGACATCCAAAATGGCGAGGATGTTCCTAAAGATATCCTGACACAGATCCTCAAGACGGCTGGCAAAGGCACGTTGTAGTAGCCTGGTCCCAGATCTGTTTGCGCTGTCTTGCCAACTCCTAGAGTTGGCAAGACAAGACAGCACAAACAGATCTGGGTCCAGGCTAACATTGGTGACCTTTTACTTTGTGGCTCTGCATGTGACATTGTGAGCTAAAACAGTCATGTTATTGATGAGGTTCAGTAGCACTATTGTCTCAATGCTGTAAACTTGTATATATTCATCATTTCAGAAGAAAACACAGGAAATGAAGATGAGGAGCTTATGCTGGACAACTTTGTAACGTTATTCATTGCGGGTGGGTCTCCATGAAAACAATTCCCCACACAATTAAAGATTCAGCAGCTAGAGTTACCTTAACATCCTTTACTGTGCTGTTTTCCTCTTGAAAGGGCAAGAGACTACAGCCAATCAACTAGCTTTTGCCGTCATGGAACTGGGAAGGCTGCCAGAGATATTGGCAAAGTAGGTCTTCATCATACCTCTTTTTGTTTATTGATCATTTCCATAATACAAAAAATACTTTGGTTGAGTTTCTGAGTGTCTGTAACTTCTCCAGAGTGAAGCAAGAAGTGGATGATGTCATCGGGATGAAACAGGAAATCAGCTTTGACGACCTGGGGAAAATGACCTACCTGTCTCAGGTACGGTGACTTAATTGATAGTTTTTATACTATATTAACTGTAGTTGTGACAGAATCATTAGATCACTTGTTTTGGTACTGCCCATATGTAGCTTGTTTTTGGTCGCAGGTTCAGGAATGGCTGAAAAATTGCAACATTTAGTTAGTGCTAACTCTGCAAATAGCACTGCTGGGTGATTTGAAAAGTCATAGTTAATCGATCAATAAAATAATGAAACTCTTAGCAAAGGTGTTTATCTTTAGGTTCAGAACTTTTGTGAAACATTTTAGAAAAAAATATGGCAGCTAGAAATCGAAACTGGATGGTGTTCAGAGATAGATGGGAGGGGATGAGGGTAGCTGGAGGCTGGGACTAAAAACAAACAAAATATAACTAATGCTAGGGTTAGGGTAAAATAATAAAGAAGGAAAATATATTTTAAAATATATTTATTTAAAATAATATATATATATATATATATATATATATATACAGTTGAAGTCAGAAATGTACATACACTTAGGTTGGAGTCATTAAAACTCATTTTTCAACCACTCCACACATTTCTTGTTAACAAACTATAGTTTTGGCAAGTCGGTTAGGACGTCTAATTTGTGCATGACACAAGTAATTTTTCCAACAATTGTTTACAGACAGATTATTTCACTTATAATTCACTGTATCATAATTCCAGTGGGTCAGAAGTTTACATACACTAAGTTGACTGTGCCTTTAAACAGCTTGGAAAATTCCAGAAAATGATGTCATGGCTTTAGAAGCTTCTGACATCATTTGACTCAATTGGAGGTGTACCTGTGGATGTATTTCAAGGCCTACCTTCAAACTCAGTGCCTCTTTACTTGACATCATGGGAAAATCAAAAGAAATCAGCCAAGACCTCAGAAACAAAATTGTAGACCTCCACAAGTCTGGTTCATCCTTGGGAGCAATTTCCAAATGCCTGAAGGTACCACGTTCATCTGTACAAACAATAGTATGCAAGTATAAACACCATGGGACCACGCAGCCGTCATACCGCTCAGGAAGGAGACGCGTTCTGTCTCCTAGAGATGAACGTACTTTGGTGCGAAAAGTGCAAATCAATCCCAGAACAACAGCAAAGGACATTGTGAAGATGCTGGAGGAAACAGGTACAAAAGTATCTATATCCACAGTAAACCGAGTCCTATATCGACATAACCTGAAAGGCCACTCAGCAAGGAAGAAGCCACTGCTCCAAAACCGCCATAAAAAAGCCAGACTACGGTTTGCAACTGCACATTGGGACAAAGATCGTACTTTTTGGAGAAATGTCCTCTGGTCTGATGAAACAAAAATAGAACTGTTTGGCCATAATGACCATCGTTATGTTTGGAGGAAAAAGGGGGTTACTTGCAAGCCGAAGAACACCATCCCACCGTAAAGCACAGGGGTGGCAGCATCATGCTGTGGGGGTGCTTTGCTGCAGGAGGGACTGGTGCACTTCACAAAATAGATGGCATCATGAGGAAGGAAAATGATGTGGATATATTGAAGCAACATCTCAAGACATCAGTCAGGAAGTTAAAGCTTGGTCGCAAATGGGTCTTCCAAATGGACAATGACCCCAAGCATACTTCCAAAGTTGTGGCAAAATGGCTTAAGGACAACAAAGTCAAGGTATTGGAGTGGCCATCACAAAGCCCTGACCTCAATCCTATAGAACATTTGTGGGCAGAACTGAAAAAGCAGGTGCGAGCAAGGAGGCCTACAAACCTGACTCAGTTACACCAACTCTGTCAGGAGGAATGGGCCAAAATTCACCCAACTTATTGTGGGAAGCTTGTGGAAGGCTACCCGAAACGTTTGACCCAAGTTAAACAATTTAAAGGCAATGCTACCAAATACTAACTTCTGACCCACTGGGAATGTGATGAAAGAAATAAAAGCTGAAATAAATCATTCTCTCTACTATTATTCTGACATTTCACGTTCTTAAAATAAAGTGGTGATCCTATCCTAAAACGGAATTTTTACTAGGATTAAATGTCAGGAATTGTGAAAAACTGAGTTTAAATGTATTTGGCTGAGGTGTATGTAAACTTCTGACTTAACTGTACAGTGGGGAAAAAAAGTATTTAGTCAGCCACCAATTGTGCAAGTTCTCCCACTTAAAAAGATGAGAGAGGCCTGTAATTTTCATCATAGGTACACGTCAACTATGACAGACAAAATGAGAAGAAAAAAATCCAGAAAATCACATTGTAGGATTTTCAATGAATTTATTTGCAAATTATGGTGGAAAATAAGTATTTGGTCAATAACAAAAGTTTCTCAATACTTTGTCATATACCCTTTGTTGGCAATGACACAGGTCAAACGTTTTCTGTAAATCTTCACAAGGTTTTCACACACTGTTGCTGGTATTTTGGCCCATTCCTCCATGCAGATCTCCTCTAGAGCAGTGATGTTTTGGGGCTGTCGCTGGGCAACACAGACTTTCAACTCCCTCCAAAGATTTTCTATGGGGTTGAGATCTGGAGACTGGCTAGGCCACTCCAGGACCTTGAAATGCTTCTTACGAAGCCACTCCTTCGTTGCCCGGGCGGTGTGTTTGGGATCATTGTCATGCTGAAAGACCCAGCCACGTTTCATCTTCAATGCCCTTGCTGATGGAAGGAGGTTTTCACTCAAAATCTCACGATACATGGCCCCATTCATTCTTTCCTTTACACGGATCAGTCGTCCTGGTCCCTTTGCAGAAAAACAGCCCCAAAGCATGATGTTTCCACCCCCATGCTTCACAGTAGGTATGGTGTTCTTTGGATGCAACTCAGCATTCTTTGTCCTCCAAACACGACGAGTTGAGTTTCTACCAAAAAGTTCTATTTTGGTTTCATCTGACCATATAACATTCTCCCAATCCTCTTCTGGATCATCCAAATGCACTCTAGCAAACTTCAGACGGGCCTGGACATGTACTGGCTTAAGCAGGGGGACACGTCTGACACTGCAGGATTTGAGTCCCTTGCGGCGTAGTGTGTTACGGATGGTAGGCTTTGTTACTTTGGTCCCAGCTCTCTGCAGGTCATTCACTAGGTCCCCCCGTGTGGTTCTGGGATTTTTGCTCACCGTTCTTGTGATCATTTTGACCCCACGGGGTGAGATCTTGCGTGGAGCCCCAGATCGAGGGAGATTATCAGTGGTCTTGTATGTCTTCCATTTCCTAATAATTGCTCCCACAGTTGATTTCTTCAAACCAAGCTGCTTACCTATTGCAGAATCAGTCTTCCCAGCCTGGTGCAGGTCTACAATTTTGTTTCTGGTGTCCTTTGACAGCTCTTTGGTCTTGGCCATAGTGGAGTTTGGAGTGTGACTGTTTGAGGTTGTGGACAGGTGTCTTTTATACTGATAACAAGTTCAAACAGGTGCCATTAATACAGGTAACGAGTGGAGGACAGAGGAGCCTCTTAAAGAAGAAGTTACAGGTCTGTGAGAGCCAGAAATCTTGCTTGTTTGTAGGTGACCAAATACTTATTTTCCACCATAATTTGCAAATAAATTCATAAAAAATCCTACAATGTGATTTTCTGGATTTTTTTCTTCTCAATTTGTCTGTCATAGTTGACGTGTACCTATGATGAACATTACAGGCCTCTCTCATCTTTTTAAGTGGGAGAACTTGCACAATTGGTGGCTGACTAAATACTTTTTTTCCCCACTGTATATATATATATATATATATATATATATATATATATTTACAATAAATGATGCAGACAATTACATTGATAGAACCCACAATCTATCTGTAATATTAAAGCTGATCTACCCCCTAAAGAAAAAGCAAGTTGTGACAAACCGGATTTTAACCCGGATCATCTGTGTACCACAATGCCTCTAAATTGTATTAGTCCACTGAGCTAAAGCCAAAGCGTTAGCTCAGGGAGCTAACACAAGTCCTTAGGTCTCAGGCCAGGTAACTCAACATGTTGTGTTTGATGATCTATCTAACCGTCAGGTGTTGAAGGAGACTCTGAGGTTGTATCCCACGGCTCCCGGTACGTCTCGCTTCATCCCCAATGACATCACCATCAACGGTATCCCCATCCCTGCTGGAGTCACATGCTTCGTGAGTTACCTCAACACCACTGTCAAGTGTTTTTGTCATATTTGTTCATATTGTGAAACATCACAGCACAGTGGAAAATATATATGGCAGCTAGAAATCAACACTGGATGGTCTTCAGAGATAGATGGCAGGGGTTGAGTGGAGCTGAAGACTGGGACTAACAACAAACAAAAGATAACTAATGTAAAATATACTGTATGTGAAATGTATGTAGTATATACTGTATAAGCTGGAAGTAGAAGCCTAAGTATTGTTGTCCATTAGTTTACTCCAATTAGAGGAGGGGTGGTAGGGTTAGGGGAAAATAGTAAAGAAGGAAAATATATTTAAACATATATATCTTTTAAATAATATATTTATTTTTGTAAATATATATATTATTTTAAATATATATATTTTTAAATATATTTTCCTTCTTTACTATTTTCCTCTAACCCTACCACCCCTCCTCTAAATGGGGGATTGGAAATGATGCAGTCAATTACATTGATAGAACCCACAATCTATCTGCAATATTAAAACTGATCTACCCACCCCCCAAAAAAAAGTTCAGTAAAAAAAATAGTACATGTCTAATTTGCTTTGGTACCTCAATATACTCCCAAATATTTAATGGATAGATGTAGAATTTTTCTCAAGCTTATATTTTCTGTTAGTCAGCACCTCATCGACTATTTTGGTGTTCCTCTACTGTACTCTACTCTATTTCCTGAATTGTGGTATCTGCCGCTGTCTCACATATTTTATGTTTGCCCCTGTCTTGTCTGTTCATAGTTCAATTCGTACATCTGTGGACGGCTGGATAAGTTCTTTGAGGAGCCGCTGAAGTTTGACCCAGAGAGGTTCCATCCAGACGCTGCCAAGTAAGTGACCCAATACGGTTTTATTGTTTCTTTACAACATTTGAACCGATTAAGATCTAACTGACATGTTATGGAGGCTGTGTTTGTTTCTGTCCTGAAGGCCCTATTACTGTTACTACCCCTTCGCCCTGGGACCACGCTCATGTCTGGGACAGAGCTTCGCACAGGTGAGACACACACAGGAGCACGCACGTACACACACACATACACACACACACACACACACACACACAGACGCACGCTCACACCAGATTCGTTCTGTTGTTTGCAGATAGAGGTGAAGGTAGTGATGGCCAAGCTGCTCCAGAGGTTTGATTTCAGCCTGCTGCCTGGCCAGTCCTTTGACATCCTGGACACTGGCACTCTGAGACCAAAGAGTGGAGTGGTGTGTAACATCAGATACCGAGGACAAACACATGCAGCCTGACTGCTGGAACCTGGAGATGACTAGCCCTTGTCTTTCAACTCAAACATATTTCTTATCCGACTCATTCCGTCTTTCAACTTTATTGTCTTAAAAAAAAAAAAAAGATTAACACATCATCAATGTTTTACCAATCTTGCGCATATATTTGCATGTATTCTGAACAAAAATATAAATGCAACATGCAACCTTTCCAACGAATTTACTGAGTGATAGTTCATATAAGGATTAGGCCCTAATCTATGGATTTTACATGACTGGCAGGGGCGCAGCCATGGGTGGGCCTGGGAGGGCATAGGCCCACCCACTGGGGAGCCAGGCCCAGCCAATCAGAATAAGTTTTCCCCAACTAAATACTCCTCAGTTTCATCAGCTGTCCGGGTGGCTGGTCTCAGACGATCCCGCAGGTGAAGAAGCCGGTTGTGGAGGTCCTGGGCTTGCGTGGTTACACGTGTTCTGCGGTTATGAGGCCATTTGGACGTACTGCCAAATTCTCTAAAACAATGTTGGGAGCGGCTTATGGTAGAGAAATTAACATTCAGTTATCTGGCAAAAGCTCTGATGGACAATCCTGTAGTCAGTAAGCCAATTGCACGCTCCCTCAAAACTTAATACATCTGTGGCATTGTGTTGTGTGACAAAACTGTACATTTAAGAGTGGCCTTTTATTGTCCCAGCGCAAGGTGCACCTGTGTAATGATCATGCTGTTCAATCAGCTTCTTGATATGCCACACCTGTCAGGTGGATGGATTATCTTGGCAAAAGAGAAATGCTCACTAACAGGGATGTAAACAAATTTTAGAGAAATAAGCTTTTTTTTGCATATGGAAAATGTTTGGGATCTTTTGTTTTAGCTCATAAAACATGGGACCAACACTTTACATGTTGCGTTTATACTTTTGTTCTATATATATATATATATATACAGTGAGGGAAAAAAGTATTTGATCCCTGCTGATTTTGTACGTTTGCCCACTGAAATAGACATGATCAGTCTATAATTTTAATGGTAGGTTTATTTGAACAGTGAGAGACAGAAACAAAAAAATCCAGAAAAACGCATGTCAAAAATGTTATAAATTGATTTGCATTTTAATGAGGGAAATAAGTATTTGACCCCTATGCAAAACATGACTTAGTACTTGGTGGCAAAACCCTTGTTGGCAATCACAGATGTCAGACGTTTCTTGTAGTTGGCCACCTGGTTTGCACACAACTCAGGAGGGATTTTGTCCAACTCCTCTTTGCAGATCTTCTCCAAGTCATTAAGGCTTCGAAGCTGACGTTTGGCAACTCGAACCTTCAGCTCCCTCAACAGATTTTCTATGGGATTAAGGTCTGGAGACTGGCTAGGCCACTCCAGGACCTTAATGTGCTTCTTCTTGAGCCACTCCTTTGTTGCCTTGGCCGTGTGTTTTGGGTCATTGTCATGCTGGAATACCCATCCATGACCCATTTTCAATGCCCTGGCTGAGGGAAGGAGGTTCTCACCCAAGATTTGACGGTACATGGCCCCGTCCATCGTCCCTTTGATGCGGTGAAGTTGTCCTGTCCCCTTAGCAGAAAAACACCCCGAAAGCATAATGTTTCCACCTCCATGTTTGACGGTGGTGATGGTGTTCTTGGGGTCATAGGCAGCAATCCTCCTCCTCCAAACACGGCGAGTTGAGTTGATGCCAAAGAGCTCGATTTTTGTCTCATCTGACCACAACACTTTCACCCAGTTCTCCTCGGAATCATTCAGATGTTCATTGGCAAACTTCAGACAGGCCTGTATATGTGCTTTCTTGAGCAGGGGGACCTTGCGTGCGCTGCAGGATTTCAGTCCTTCACGGCGTAGTGTGTTACCAATTGTTTTCTTGGTGAATATAGTCCCAGCTGCCGTGAGATCATTGACAAGATCCTCCCATGTAGTTCTGGGATGATTCCTCACCGTTCTCATTATCATTGCAACTCCACGAGGTGAGATCTTGCATGGAGCCCCAGGCCGAGGGAGATTGACAGTTATTTTGTGTTTCTTCCATTTGCAAATAATCGCACCAACTGTTGTCACCTTCTCACCAAGCTGCTTGGCGATGGTCTTGTAGCCCATTCCAGCCTTGTGTAGGTCTACAATCTTGTCCCTGACATCCTTGGAGAGCTCTTTGGTCTTGGCCATGGTGGAGAGTTTGGAATCTGATTGATTGATTGCTTCTGTGGACAGGTGTATTTTATACAGGTAAAAAACTGAGATTAGGAGCCACTCCCTTTAAGATTGTGCTCCTAATCTCAGCTCATTACCTGTATAAAAGACACCTGGGAGCCAGAAATCTTTCTGATTGAGAGGGGGTCAAATACTTATTTCCCTCATTAAAATGCAAATCAATTTATAACATTTTTGACATGCGTTTTTCTGGATTTTGTTGTTGTTATTCTGTCTCTCACTGTTCAAATAAACCTACCATTAAAATTATAGACTGATAATTTCTTTGTCAGTGGGCAAACGTACAAAATCAGCAGGGGATCAAATACTTTTTTCCCTCACTGTATATATATATACACTACCAGTCAAAAGTTTGGACACACCTACTCATTCCAGGGTTTTCTTTTATTTTCACTATTTTCTACACTGTAGAATAATAGTTAAGACATCAAAACTATGAAATAACACATATGGAATCATGTAGTAACCAAAACAGTGTTAAACAAATCAAAATATATTTTATATTTGAGATTCTTCTTCAAAGTAGCCACCCTTTGCCTTGCTGACAGCTTTGCACACTCTTGGCATTCTCTCAACCAGCTTCATGAGGTAGTCACCTGGAATGCATTTCAATTAACAGGTGTGCCTTGTTAAAAGTTAATTTGTGGAATTTCTTTCCTTCTTAATGCGTTTGAGCCAATCAGTTGTGTTGTGACAAGGTAGGAGTGGTATACAGAAGATAGACCTATTTGGTAAAAGGCCAAGTCCATATTATGGCAAGAACAGCTCCTGAGTGGCGCAGCGGTCTAAGAAACTGCATCTCAGTGCTTGAGGCGTCACTACAGACCCTCGGTTCGATTCCAGGCTGTATCACAACCAGCCGTGATTGGGAGTCTCATAGGGCGACGCACAGTGTCGTCCGGGTTTGGCCGGTGTTGGCCGTCATTGTAAATAAGAATTTGTTCTTAACTGACTTTCCTAGTTAAATAAAGGTTAAAAAAAAGAAGCAAAGAGAAACGATAGTCCATCATTACTTTAAGACATGAAGGTCAGTCAATCCGGAAAATTTCAAGAACTTTGAAAGTTTCTTCAAGTGCAGTCGCAAAAACCATCAAGCGCTATGATGAAACTGGCTTTAATGAGGACCGCCACAGGAATGGAAGACCCAGAGTCACCTCTGCTGCAGAGGATAAGTTCATTAGAGTTACCAGCCTCAGAAATTGCAGCCCAAATAAATGCTTCACAGAATTCAAGTAACAGACACATCTCAACATCAACTCTTCAGAGGAGACTGCGTGAATCTGGCTTTCATGGTCGAATTGCTGCAAAGAAACCACTACTAAAGGACACCAATAATAAGAAGAGACTTGCTTGGGCCAAGAAACATGAGCAATGGACATTAGACCAGTGGAAATCTGTCCTTTGGTCTGGAGTCCAAATTGGAGATTTTTGGTTCCAACCGCCGTGTCTTTGTGAGACGCGGAGTAGGTGAATGGATGATCTCCATGTGTGGTCCCACCATGAAGCATGGAGGAGGAGTTTTGATGGTGTGGGGGTAATTTGCTGGTGACTCTGTCAGTGATTTATTTAGAATTCAAGGAAAACTTAACCAGCATGGCTACCACAGCATTCCCATCTGGTTTGTGCTTAGTGGGACTATCACTTGTTTTCAAAAGGACAATGACACAACACACCTCCAGGCTGTGTAAGGGCTATTTGACCTAGAAGGAGAGTGATGGAGTGCTGCATCAGATGACCTGGCCTCCACAATCACCCAACCTCAACCCAATTGAGATGGTTTGGGATGAGTCGGACCACAGAGTGAAGGAAAAGCAGCCAACAAGTGCTAAGCATATGTGGGAACTCCTTCAAGACTGTTGGAAAAGCATTCCAGTTGAAGCTGGTTGAGAGATCCAAGAGTGTGCAAAGCTGTTATCAAGGCAAAGGGTGGCTATTTGAAGAATCTCAAATATAAAATATATTTTGATTTGTTTAACACTTTCTTAGTTACTACATGATTCCATATGTGTCATTTCAGAGTTTTGATGTCTTCACTTTTATTCTACAATGTAGAAAATAGTACAAATAAAGAAAAACCCTGGAATGAGTAGGTGTGTCCAAACTTTTGACTGGTACCGTATACATATATATTTTTCTTTCAATTATTATATATATATATATATAATTTTTTATAGTGAAGTGATATTTTGAATGTAATGGGTGTATGATGATCATGGTTAGTCGGATGGATTTGACATAGGAGTGTTTCTATTGTGTTCCTCGTTACTTTATACACAGTCTCTGTCAATGATTATGTTATTACAGTAACGTTACAGTTCAATATATATTCAATATACAATGTATTAAATACAGTAGAGAGCTTTAAACAGTATATATTCACTTCTTTGGTGAACTTCCTAACCAACGTTATTACTTCAGTACGTCTGTTATAGTGAATGTAGCCTGTTTTAATAGAATAATTTTGCAAACGTCACTGAGTCCCAGAAAATTATAAAAAAATGTGTCCACAAGGTGTCGCTGTGAACCTGCGGAATAAAGACCGTTCATGTTTTGCATCTTTCTTGTTTACACTCATGACCTCTTCTAGATGGGTGTCATTTTAAACACCTGTTGAATGCAAGCGGAAGAATGCTACTTAGATTTTTATGATGGGTTACATTGTGAAAACTCAATCAAGTGTAACATTTCTTTCCTCTTCGCCTCAGCTTTGATGTTTCAGTAATTAGTCCAAAGTTTGGAAACAGTGTATCCATTGTTTGAATTGGGTCAACATGCCAGGGCAAGGAAGTGTAGACTAAAGCTATCATCATTTTCACATAGCAATTAAAAGGATTGAGACATTCAGCAGACTAAAAGCAAGAGATAGCTTTATTATAGTTCTATAGGTTAATAGGCCCTTTTCACGTGACGTCAGACAACTTCCGTTCTGCCGGCGATGCAGGTTATGTTTACATCCGGTGTCGCTTAGGAACGCTAGCTAGTAGCACATCATTAAGTGGAGTTCACCCAGTCCCTTTCACATCTGCCACCAATACGACTTAACGACGTAGAAACGACTTGCTGACAAGTGGTCCCTTACTTCAAGATCGAAGCTTGATAAAGGCTACAAGTTCTTCGTTGAAGGTTACCTGTTTGATTATGAAGGTACGTGTTTATCTTTATTTAGCTTAAATTAGCCCTATGCTAGCGAAGGTTATGAGCTGACGAAGTTTCTGTTTTGCAGCCTCTTTTTAATATTACTGCTGTTTGTATCGACCGTAAGATAAGAGTCAGTAATGTATTAATGGCTAATGTTGCGCCCTTTCTCCCAATCACTGTAGTGAAACAGTCTCAAGTGTAGTTAACGATGAGGTGACAGTGAGAGGGCGATGTTACAGGTCCATGAAGAAAAATGAGGAGGCTCATCGGCTTCAGGTTTCTCAGATAAACAGTTCTCTAACATTATGATAAGATAGGTTAAGATAGATAAGTTTTCTTTTGTTGTGTTTTGCTGCGGTTGCAGATTTAATAAGAATGATTCCACAATGTTCCACTGTGGATCAGTTTGTTTCTCAGTCTGAGCTCTGATTTTGTATCATTAAACTTAATACACAACGAAATTCTAACAAACCGATGTGGGTTGTTGACGGCAATAAAGACTGGGAAAGATTCTGTGATAACTCAAAATGTTCAAATTTTCGATAAGTGTTGGCACTACTTGTCAAAGGTTTCAGAACAGCCAATTTTTCTTAATTAAAAAAAGAAATTGGGTTTTGAAAATTGTGTACAGTAGTTTATAATGAAACGCAGAAAAATGTTTTGTAAGTACAGCACTAATTGTTATGTCTCTATGAACAGGTTACACTAGACTCTGCAGAGGTTCCTGTGGTACTCAATCACATGTCATGTTCCTGCTCTGCTGGGAAAGCACTATGTAATCACATAGTAGCACTTCTTTTCAAAGTGCTCACTATGTTACCATGGGCTTTAAGACAGTGCCATTGCCTCTGTCATGCACCAGCGCACTGCAGACCTGGCACCGGCCTAGGACACAGGTCAGACATTATTTGTTACACTGATGCAGAACTTTGCAGTTTGTATTGACTTTTGACAATGTATTGTTCATCATTATTATATCACAGGGAATTGTACCAGAGGCCACCAATGATATGGCGGTGTGTAAACCAGCGGCTAAGAAAAAAACAAGTGTCAGAGCTGGTGTGAAGTGCACACTGTACCGAGCCTATGATGGTGAGTCTGAATGAGCCCCCGCCTGTACTAGAGCACAAAGACTTTAGTGCATTTCTAAAATAATACAAACATAAAAGTGATTATTATTTGTTACTTTTTATATAGACTTTCAGTGGATATTTTTTTATTTGTATTAGAAGCATGTACGAGACTGGATGAGTGTGGTTGTCTTTTTAGTGAAAAAGATAAGGTGGCATTTAATGAAATCTAAACTTGACATATCTCACTTTCATGCCAGGGCCTATTCCGGATCCTCACGTCATGGCCAGTGCTGAGAAACTGAAAGACATCCGTCCACAACCAGGGGATTTGCAAATTGCTGCACGGGCTTGAGGGCCTTAATTTGGTGGACTCTAAATTTGGCCCTGTGCCATTTGGGTCTGTGCTTTCTTACCAGTGCCCTCTAGAATTAAGTAGAGATATTATTAAACACCCTGGTGCCAGTGAGTTTCCTCAGTTGCCTATTGAAGGTTACAACTTTAAATTTCCCATTGATTTTGAGCCCAACTACATACAACAATGTCATTTGGACAGCCTGATTGTGTCAGAGGAGATGTCTGCTGCTATTGAAGCAGAAACAAGAATGCAGTCAGAATGCCAGCTGTGGAGCCAGGTACGCAAACCCCGACTGACAGCCAGCAGATTCGTGGAAATATGCCATGTTCGTGGGGAGTTGTCTGCCAAGGCTTTGGCAACCCGCATTCTGAGAGGAACTCCTCAGACAGCTGCTATGAGAAGAGGGTTGGATCTGGAACCTGAGATACTGAGGCAATATTCTGATTTTTGTGATGTCTCTCTGAAACAATGCGGGGTCATCATCCACCCTGATTCACCTCACCTTGCAGCCAGCCCGGATGCTAAAGTCTTCTGCCCAACAGAAGCACCACCATTTGGTCTTGCTGAGGTTAAGAGTTGCGATGTTGAAAATGTTACCCAAGTTAAACACCTGATCACAGTTAAAGGCCAGGCCTGCCTTAAGAAGAGCCACAAATACTACTATCAGGTTCAAGGCCAACTCGCCTTAAGCGGACTTCAGTGGTGTGACTTCATTACAGATACCCGCACTGACTTCACAGTTGAGAGAATCTTTAGGGATGAGGAGATTATCCACTCAATGCGACAGAAGCTTGATCATTTCTATTATAACATCTACATGGATGTCTTCTTAAGTTATAAAACATAAGGCAGAATTTTATGTGTAAATAGTGTTAAGGTAAATGTGGAAGGTGAACCTTTGACATTTTTTTCTTTAACTGCAAATTAACTTGTCATATACTGTATATCTCCTATGTACTGAAACACACATTTTGAAAAGGATTGTGATGTAAATGTCGACATGTTTTTCTTTAACTGCAAATGAACTTAATTGTGTTATATACTGTATATCTATGTATTGAAATACAAATTTTGAAAAGGATTGCGATGTTGTAAATGCTCTTACCAAAATCAAAAAGGATTGGAAGCAGTTGCTTGCAAACATATATTTAATAGTTCCATCAGTGCCATGACACATAAGCACATAACATGGTTAATAGTTGGATATTTTTACAATATATCACATTAGGTTCATTAATAGCTATGAAAAAGTTATTACCCTTAACAAAAACATACAGTATAACATTAGATCAATTAAATTACCAACAAAGTTAATTCATATTTACATTTTTTTGTACATACAATACAGTAATATAAAAGTACTTCTATTTACAGCCCATCTAGCTTACTCAGGAAATATACAACTTCCAGTTGACAAAAACATCAGACTGGTTTGTCTCCTTTAATGTCAAGAGGTCCCTGATAGTTCGACATGAGGCAGCAGATGGCCCACAGCTGATTCACTGAACCCACTGTGGAAAGAGGAACAAGCCCATCCCAGATATGGTACTCCTTCACCCTCCGTATGGCCCTCTCGACTAAAATCCTCAGCCGGGCGATGGCCTGGGTCTTTAAGAGTGTCCTCCCTGCTGAGCTGAGGAGATTTTTACGGGAAGATACGGGAATTTCTGTTTGTTGTTTGAACAAAATGGTACACTCATAGCATCTTCTCCGAGAGGAAACCATGTTTTAATATGTTTATAACACGATAATAACAGGTCACATAGATATAAATGATTGATGTGATCATGCTGGAGTTTTCAGAATGAACCATTGACAATTGACAATTGTGTTTTAGATAAAATACTAAATAATTGTGGTCTATTTTCATAACAATTATTCTGTTGAATTTCAATTCCTTGAACTGACCAATTCAATTGCAGATTGTTATTTTCAATACAGACCTATTTTATAAATGTTATTGATAAATGTATGCATTTTTTATTATAAGAAAACCATGTATTTTCTCCTCTTTCATAACGTGTGAAGTGAAGTTCCTTACTGGCCCTTTAAGAAGGCAGTGCCATTCATTTCGTAGAGTGGGCACGCTCAGTCCTGCGTCTTGATTGGCCGTCTTGACAGAGATCCTCTTGAACCATTTCAAACCCGAGTACGTACGTACTACAGCCCGTGTACTCAGTGGAGGACCGTGCTAATTCCCAACGAGCTCCGGTATTCACTCCGCTGCGCAGGCAGGCGCTCACCACTTCGGTGAAATAGGCTTATCTTTGAAAGAGCTCGAGCACTGTGTCGGTTGTAAAAACCGTTTGTTGCTGTTGTCTCGGAAATGCAACATGCGGTTATAGTAAATTGAGTGCTATTGATTATTTTTTTTTATACAAACGTTTCCAAACGGATATTTATGTTCGATTTGTAGCAGAATTGTTATTAATTTTCGTGGATTTTTTCTTAATATTTTCTTCAACGTGCATAGCAGGATTTGCACATGCAATGCTGGAATGCCGAGGGTTCCTCTGACAGTTCTCAGCGCGAGGGATAAGTGATGGAGCTTTGATCAGTTAACATCCACTTGTTTTGGTCGGGATGTTACTAATATTTACACGATATAGACACGATTTATGAACAAATGCAAAGATAAGGAATAATTGCAAATACCAACCGCGAGTTTTTTTTTTTACGACAAATGAGGGTGTACTGCATGCAGCCTCTTCTGAATGGTTGCCATAGCCAACATCGCATTTTCATTTGATTAATTTAACTTTTCGATCCGAGGTGCCACCTTTAGCATTATGTCCGTATCATGTATTCACATTTCAATACAATTCCTCAATTGAGACTCGGTTAGTTTATCCTAAACATCCAGCTTACTGCCTTCACGTTATATCTGACCGAGGAGAGAGCACAGACTGCAGGGAGACATGGCTAAAAACCCGTCGGAGGGACCCAAGGAGCCAGACCTGAATCAGCTACCGGATGAAGAGCTGCTGCGATGCGGCAAGGAGGAGCTGGTCAAGCGGCTACGGAGGGTGGACAACGAGAAGATGAACCTAATGATCGAGCACGGCAACATGATGAAAGACGTTAACCGGAGGCTGCAGGTGCACCTGCACGAGATCCGCAACCTGAAGGAGATCAACCAGAAGCTCCAGGACGACAACAACGAGCTGCGCGAGCTCTGCTGCTTCCTGGACGATGACCGGCAGAAGGGCAAGAAGCTGTCCCGGGAGTGGCAGCGGTTTGGCCGGTACTCCGCGAGCGCCATGTGGAAGGAGGTGGGTACCTACCAGCTGAAGCTCAAAGAGCTCGAGGCCAACCAGGAGAGAGTGGTGCGCGAGAACACGGACCTGAAGGAGATCATCCTCATGCTGGATGAGGATAGGAACGGCGCCGGTTCCCGGAGCTCCATAGACTCCCAGTCCAGCCTCACCAACCTGAATGGCGGGACAGGGACGGTTCGGGATGTCGGGGACGGGAGTAGTACCTCCAGCACAGGGAGCGCAGGTAGCCCCGACCACCACCACCACCACAACCACAACAGCCACAACCACATACACAAGCTGCCCGCGGAGAGGGAGGGCAAGCTTGGCAGCACCTTCCAGAGGAGGTCCATGGATGACCTGTCAGCTCCACACCATCACAGGAGCATCCCAAATGGACTCAATGGTAAGTCGAAGTTCATACACCTGTCATACACCTGTAATACTCACCTATCATTCACTTGTTATAGCCTACATCTGTCCAAACACCTGTCCACCTGCACCTGTCCATAGGCCATCTCAATGGGCCATACCAGCCAAGCTTGAGCTGGGATGTTGAATGCATAGGATAAGGGGAATTAGACTTTCCACCAGCACTAGGGTCTAACAAAGCAGAACCATCCCTATATGGGTCTGGGACAGACAGACAGACAGACAGACAGACAGACAGACAGACAGACTGTTCAGAAAGACAGACAGACAGACTGTTCAGACATACAGACCGTTCAGACATACAGACAGACCGTTAAGACATACAGACAGACAGACAGACAGACTGTTCAGACAGACAGACAGACAGACAGACCGTTCAGACAGACAGACAGACCGTTCAGACAAACAGACAGACCGTTCAGACATACAGACAGACTGTTCAGACAGACAGACAGACTGTTCAGACAGACCGTTCAGACAAACAGACAGACCGTTCAGACAGACAGACAGACTGTTCAGACAGACAGACAGACTGTTCAGACAGACCGTTCAGACAGACAGACAGACCGTTCAGACAGACAGGCCGTTCAGACAGACAGGCTGTTCAGACAGACAGGCCGTTCAGACAGACAGACAGACTGTTCAGACAGACAGACAGACTGTTCAGACAGACAGACAGACTGTTCAGACAGACAAACAGACTGTTCAGACAGACAGACAGACCGTTCAGACAGACAGACAGACTGTTCAGACAGACAGACAGAATGTTCAGACAGACAGGCTGTTCAGACATACAGACAGACTGTTCAGACATACAGACAGACCGTTCAGACATACAGACAGACCGTTCAGACAGACAGACAGACCGTTCAGACATACAGACAGACCGTTCAGACAGACAGACAGACAGACAGACCGTTCAGACATACAGACAGACCGTTCAGACAGACAGACAGACCGTTCAGACATACAGACAGACCGTTCAGACAGACAGACTGTTCAGACAGACAGGCCGTTCAGACAGACAGACAGACTGTTCAGACATACAGACAGACAGACCGTTCAGACAGACAGACAGACAGACTGTTCAGACAGACAGCCAGACTGTTCAGACAGACAGGCTGTTCAGACATACAGACAGACCGTTCAGACATACAGACAGACCGTTCAGACAGACAGACAGACAGACCGTTCAGACAGACCGTTCAGACAGACAGACAGACCGTTCAGACATACAGACAGACCGTTCAGACATACAGACAGACCGTTCAGACAGACAGGCTGTTCAGACAGGCCGTTCAGACAGACAGGCTGTTCAGACAGACAGGCCGTTCAGACAGACAGACAGACAGACTGTTCAGACAGACAGACAGACCGTTCAGACAGACAGACAGACAGACAGACTGTTCAGACAGACAGACAGAATGTTCAGACAGACAGGCTGTTCAGACATACAGACAGACTGTTCAGACATACAGACAGACCGTTCAGACATACAGACAGACTGTTCAGACAGACAGACAGACCGTTCAGACATACAGACAGACCGTTCAGACAGACATACAGACCGTTCAGACAGACAGACAGACCGTTCAGACATACAGACAGACCGTTCAGACAGACAGACTGTTCAGACAGGCCGTTCAGACAGACAGACAGACCGTTCAGACAGACAGGCCGTTCAGACAGACAGGCTGTTCAGACAGACAGGCCGTTCAGACAGACAGACAGACTGTTCAGACAGACAGACAGACTGTTCAAACAGACAGACAGACTGTTCAGACAGACAGACAGACAGACTGTTCAGACAGACAGACTGTTCAGACAGACAGACAGACCGTTCAGACAGACAGACCGTTCAGACAGACAGACAGACAGACAGACTGTTCAGACAGACAGACAGAATGTTCAGACAGACAGGCTGTTCAGACATACAGACAGACCGTTCAGACAGACAGACAGACCGTTCAGACATACAGACAGACCGTTCAGACATACAGACAGACCGTTCAGACAGACAGGCTGTTCAGACGGACAGGCCGTTCAGACAGACAGGCTGTTCAGACAGACAGGCCGTTCAGACAGACAGACAGACTGTTCAGACAGACAGACAGACTGTTCAGACAGACAGACAGACTGTTCAGACAGACAGACAGACCGTTCAGACAGACAGACAGACAGACAGACAGACTGTTCAGACAGACAGACAGAATGTTCAGACAGACAGGCTGTTCAGACATACAGACAGACTGTTCAGACATACAGACAGACCGTTCAGACATACAGACAGACTGTTCAGACAGACAGACAGACCGTTCAGACATACAGACAGACCGTTCAGACAGACAGACAGACCGTTCAGACAGACAGACAGACCGTTCAGACATACAGACAGACCGTTCAGACAGACAGACTGTTCAGACAGACAGGCCGTTCAGACAGACAGACAGACCGTTCAGACAGACAGGCCGTTCAGACAGACAGGCTGTTCAGACAGACAGGCCGTTCAGACAGACAGACAGACTGTTCAGACAGACAGACAGACTGTTCAAACAGACAGACAGACTGTTCAGAGAGACAGACAGACTGTTCAGACAGACAGACTGTTCAGACAGACAGACAGACCGTTCAGACAGACAGACCGTTCAGACAGACAGACAGACAGACAGACAGACTGTTCAGACAGACAGACAGAATGTTCAGACAGACAGGCTGTTCAGACATACAGACAGACCGTTCAGACATACAAACAGACCGTTCAGACAGACAGACAGACCGTTCAGACATACAGATAGACCAGACAGACAGACCGTTCAGACATACAGACAGACCGTTCAGACAGACAGACTGTTCAGACAGACAGGCTGTTCAGACAGACAGGCTGTTCAGACAGACAGGCCGTTCAGACAGACAGGCCGTTCAGACAGACAGGCCGTTCAGACAGACAGGCCGTTCAGACAGACAGGCTGTTCAGACAGACAGACAGTTCAGACCGTTCAGACAGACAGGCTGTTCAGACAGACAGGCTGTTCAGACAGACAGACAGTTCAGACCGTTCAGACAGACAGGCCGTTCAGACAGACAGGCCGTTCAGACAGACAGGCTGTTCAGACAGTTCATACCGTTCAGACAGACAGGCTGTTCAGACAGACAGACCGCTCAGACAGACCATTCAGACAGACAGAAGTACATCATAACACAGAGACATTGGACCGTGATGCTGCCAAGGCCTATGTGTTACCATATGACTAAACTATTATTATTGTTGTTGTGATTGCCTCACTGTTGCTGTGTTTAAATCCACTCTCATCCTGACATGAAGTCATGGCTGGGATGCTTATAACACTCACTCACTCACACTCACTCACTCACTCACCACTCACTCACTCACTCACTCACTCACTCACTCACTCACTCACTCACTCACTCACTCACAGACATACATTCAGACCGTTCAGACATACAGACAGACCGTTCAGACAGACCGTTCAGACAGACAGACAGACCGTTCAGACATACAGACAGACCGTTCAGACAGACAGACAGACCGTTCAGACAGACCGTTCAGACGGACAGACAGACCGTTCAGACATACAGACAGACCGTTCAGACATACAGACAGACCGTTCAGACAGACAGGCTGTTCAGACAGACAGGCCGTTCAGACAGACAGGCTGTTCAGACAGACAGGCCGTTCAGACAGACAGACAGGCCGTTCAGACAGACAGACAGACTGTTCAGACAGACAGACAGACTGTTCAGACAGACAGACTGTTCAGACAGACAGACAGACCGTTCAGACAGACAGACAGACCGTTCAGACAGACAGACAGACAGACAGACAGACTGTTCAGACAGACAGACAGAATGTTCAGACAGACAGGCTGTTCAGACATACAGACAGACTGTTCAGACATACAGACAGACCGTTCAGACATACAGACAGACCGTTCAGACAGACAGACAGACCGTTCAGACATACAGACAGACCGTTCAGACAGACAGACAGACCGTTCAGACAGACAGACAGACCGTTCAGACATACAGACAGACCGTTCAGACAGACAGACTGTTCAGACAGACAGGCCGTTCAGACAGACAGACAGACCGTTCAGACAGACAGGCCGTTCAGACAGACAGGCTGTTCAGACAGACAGGCCGTTCAGACAGACAGACAGACTGTTCAGACAGACAGACAGACTGTTCAAACAGACAGACAGACTGTTCAGACAGACAGACCGACTGTTCAGACAGACAGACAGACTGTTCAGACAGACAGACCGTTCAGACAGACAGACAGACAGACAGACTGTTCAGACAGACAGACAGAATGTTCAGACAGACAGGCTGTTCAGACATACAGACAGACCGTTCAGACATACAAACAGACCGTTCAGACAGACAGGCTGTTCAGACATACAGACAGACCGTTCAGACATACAAACAGACCGTTCAGACAGACAGACTGTTCAGACATACAGACAGACCGTTCAGACATACAAACAGACCGTTCAGACAGACAGACAGACCGTTCAGACATACAGATAGACCAGACAGACAGACCGTTCAGACATACAGACAGACCGTTCAGACAGACAGACTGTTCAGACAGACAGGCTGTTCAGACAGACAGGCCGTTCAGACAGACAGGCCGTTCAGACAGACAGGCCGTTCAGACAGACAGGCTGTTCAGACAGACAGGCTGTTCAGACAGACAGACAGTTCAGACCGTTCAGACAGACAGGCTGTTCAGACAGACAGGCTGTTCAGACAGACAGACAGTTCAGACCGTTCAGACAGACAGGCTGTTCAGACAGACAGGCCGTTCAGACAGACAGGCCGTTCAGACAGACAGGCTGTTCAGACAGACAGGCCGTTCAGACAGACAGGCTGTTCAGACAGACAGACCGTTCAGACAGACAGGCTGTTCAGACAGACAGGCTGTTCAGACAGACAGACAGTTCAGACCGTTCAGACAGACAGGCTGTTCAGACAGACAGGCCGTTCAGACAGACAGGCTGTTCAGACAGTTCAGACCGTTCAGACAGACAGGCTGTTCAGACAGACAGACCGTTCAGACAGACAGGCTGTTCAGACAGACAGGCTGTTCAGACAGACAGACAGTTCAGACCGTTCAGACAGACAGGCCGTTCAGACAGACAGGCCGTTCAGACAGACAGGCTGTTCAGACAGTTCATACCGTTCAGACAGACAGGCTGTTCAGACAGACAGACCGCTCAGACAGACCATTCAGACAGACAGAAGTACATCATAACACAGAGACATTGGACCGTGATGCTGCCAAGGCCTATGTGTTACCATATGACTAAACTATTATTATTGTTGTTGTGATTGCCTCACTGTTGCTGTGTTTAAATCCACTCTCATCCTGACATGAAGTCATGGCTGGGATGCTTATAACACTCACTCACTCACACACTCACTCACTCACTCACTCACTCACTCACTCACTCACTCACTCACAGACATACATTCAGACCGTTCAGACATACAGACAGACCGTTCAGACAGACCGTTCAGACAGACAGACAGACCGTTCAGACATACAGACAGACCGTTCAGACAGACAGGCTGTTCAGACAGACAGGCCGTTCAGACAGACAGACAGACCGTTCAGACATACAGACAGACCGTTCAGACAGACAGACAGACCGTTCAGACAGACAGGCCGTTCAGACAGACAGACAGACCGTTCAGACAGACAGACAGACCGTTCAGACATACAGACAGACCGTTCAGACAGACCGTTCAGACAGACAGACAGACCGTTCAGACATACAGACAGACCGTTCAGACAGACCGTTCAGACAGACAGACAGACCGTTCAGACATACAGACAGACCGTTCAGACAGACAGGCTGTTCAGACAGACAGGCCGTTCAGACAGACCGTTCAGACAGACAGACAGACCGTTCAGACAGACAGACAGGCCGTTCAGACAGACAGACAGACTGTTCAGACAGACAGACAGACTGTTCAGACAGACAGACTGTTCAGACAGACAGACAGACCGTTCAGACAGACAGACAGACCGTTCAGACAGACAGACAGACAGACAGACAGACTGTTCAGACAGACAGACAGAATGTTCAGACAGACAGGCTGTTCAGACATACAGACAGACTGTTCAGACATACAGACAGACCGTTCAGACATACAGACAGACCGTTCAGACAGACAGACAGACCGTTCAGACATACAGACAGACCGTTCAGACAGACAGACTGTTCAGACAGACAGGCCGTTCAGACAGACAGACAGACCGTTCAGACAGACAGGCCGTTCAGACAGACAGGCTGTTCAGACAGACAGGCCGTTCAGACAGACAGACAGACTGTTCAGACAGACAGACAGACTGTTCAAACAGACAGACAGACTGTTCAGACAGACAGACCGACTGTTCAGACAGACAGACAGACTGTTCAGACAGACAGACCGTTCAGACAGACAGACAGACAGACAGACTGTTCAGACAGACAGACAGAATGTTCAGACAGACAGGCTGTTCAGACATACAGACAGACCGTTCAGACATACAGACAGACCGTTCAGACATACAAACAGACCGTTCAGACAGACAGGCTGTTCAGACATACAGACAGACCGTTCAGACATACAGACAGACCGTTCAGACAGACAGACAGACCGTTCAGACAGACAGACAGACCGTTCAGACAGACAGACAGACCGTTCAGACATACAGATAGACCAGACAGACAGACTGTTCAGACAGACCGTTCAGACATACAAACAGACCGTTCAGACAGACAGACAGACCGTTCAGACATACAGATAGACCAGACAGACAGACCGTTCAGACATACAGACAGACCGTTCAGACAGACAGACTGTTCAGACAGACAGGCTGTTCAGACAGACAGGCCGTTCAGACAGACAGGCCGTTCAGACAGACAGGCCGTTCAGACAGACAGGCTGTTCAGACAGACAGGCTGTTCAGACAGACAGACAGTTCAGACCGTTCAGACAGACAGGCTGTTCAGACAGACAGGCTGTTCAGACAGACAGACAGTTCAGATCGTTCAGACAGACAGGCTGTTCAGACAGACAGGCCGTTCAGACAGACAGGCCGTTCAGACAGACAGGCTGTTCAGACAGACAGGCCGTTCAGACAGACAGGCCGTTCAGACAGACAGGCCGTTCAGACAGACAGGCCGTTCAGACAGACAGGCTGTTCAGACAGACAGACAGTTCAGACCGTTCAGACAGACAGGCTGTTCAGACAGACAGGCCGTTCAGACAGACAGGCTGTTCAGACAGTTCAGACCGTTCAGACAGACAGGCTGTTCAGACAGACAGACCGTTCAGACAGACAGGCTGTTCAGACAGACAGGCTGTTCAGACAGACAGACAGTTCAGACCGTTCAGACAGACAGGCCGTTCAGACAGACAGGCCGTTCAGACAGACAGGCTGTTCAGACAGTTCATACCGTTCAGACAGACAGGCTGTTCAGACAGACAGACCGCTCAGACAGACCATTCAGACAGACAGAAGTACATCATAACACAGAGACATTGGACCGTGATGCTGCCAAGGCCTATGTGTTACCATATGACTAAACTATTATTATTGTTGTTGTGATTGCCTCACTGTTGCTGTGTTTAAATCCACTCTCATCCTGACATGAAGTCATGGCTGGGATGCCTATAACACTCACTCACTCACACACTCACTCACTCACTCACTCACTCACTCACTCACTCACTCACCACCACTCACTCACACTCACTCACCACTCACTCACCCACCACTCACTCACTCACTCACTCACTCACTCACTCACTCACTCACCACAGACATACATTCAGACCGTTCAGACATACAGACAGACCGTTCAGACAGACAGACAGACCGTTCAGACATACAGACAGACCGTTCAGACATACAGGCTGTTCAGACAGACAGGCCGTTCAGACAGACAGGCTGTTCAGACAGACAGACCGTTCAGACAGACCGTCTCAGACAGACAGACAGACCGTTCAGACATACAGACAGACCGTTCAGACATACAGACAGACCGTTCAGACAGACAGGCTGTTCAGACAGACAGGCCGTTCAGACAGACAGGCTGTTCAGACAGACAGGCCGTTCAGACAGACAGACAGGCCGTTCAGACAGACAGACAGACTGTTCAGACAGACAGACAGACTGTTCAGACAGACAGACTGTTCAGACAGACAGACAGACCGTTCAGACAGACAGACAGACCGTTCAGACAGACAGACAGACAGACAGACAGACAGACTGTTCAGACAGACAGACAGAATGTTCAGACAGACAGGCTGTTCAGACATACAGACAGACTGTTCAGACATACAGACAGACCGTTCAGACATACAGACAGACTGTTCAGACAGACAGACAGACCGTTCAGACATACAGACAGACCGTTCAGACATACAGACAGACCGTTCAGACAGACAGACTGTTCAGACAGACAGGCCGTTCAGACAGACAGACAGACCGTTCAGACAGACAGGCCGTTCAGACAGACAGGCTGTTCAGACAGACAGGCCGTTCAGACAGACAGACAGACTGTTCAGACAGACAGACAGACTGTTCAAACAGACAGACAGACTGTTCAGACAGACAGACCGACTGTTCAGACAGACAGACAGACTGTTCAGACAGACAGACCGTTCAGACAGACAGACAGACAGACTGTTCAGACAGACAGACAGAATGTTCAGACAGACAGGCTGTTCAGACATACAAACAGACTCGTTCAGACAGACCGTTCAGACATACAGACAGACCGTTCAGACATACAAACAGACCGTTCAGACAGACAGACAGACCGTTCAGACATACAGATAGACCAGACAGACAGACCGTTCAGACATACAGACAGACCGTTCAGACAGACAGACTGTTCAGACAGACAGGCTGTTCAGACAGACAGGCCGTTCAGACAGACAGGCCGTTCAGACAGACAGGCCGTTCAGACAGACAGGCCGTTCAGACAGACAGGCTGTTCAGACAGACAGGCTGTTCAGACAGACAGACAGTTCAGACCGTTCAGACAGACAGGCTGTTCAGACAGACAGGCTGTTCAGACAGACAGACAGTTCAGACCGTTCAGACAGACAGGCTGTTCAGACAGACAGGCCGTTCAGACAGACAGGCCGTTCAGACAGACAGGCTGTTCAGACAGACAGGCCGTTCAGACAGACAGGCCGTTCAGACAGACAGGCCGTTCAGACAGACAGGCCGTTCAGACAGACAGGCTGTTCAGACAGACAGACAGTTCAGACCGTTCAGACAGACAGGCTGTTCAGACAGACAGGCCGTTCAGACAGACAGGCTGTTCAGACAGTTCAGACCGTTCAGACAGACAGGCTGTTCAGACAGACAGACCGTTCAGACAGACAGGCTGTTCAGACAGACAGGCTGTTCAGACAGACAGACAGTTCAGACCGTTCAGACAGACAGGCCGTTCAGACAGACAGGCCGTTCAGACAGACAGGCTGTTCAGACAGTTCATACCGTTCAGACAGACAGGCTGTTCAGACAGACAGACCGCTCAGACAGACCATTCAGACAGTCAGAAGTACATCATAACACAGAGACATTGGACCGTGATGCTGCCAAGGCCTATGTGTTACCATATGACTAAACTATTATTGTTGTTGTTGTGATTGCCTCACTGTTGCTGTGTTTAAATCCACTCTCATCCTGACATGAAGTCATGGCTGGGATGCTTATAACACTCACTCACTCACACACTCACTCACTCACTCACTCACTCACTCACTCACTCACTCACTCACTCACTCACTCACTCACTCACTCACTCACTCACTCACTCACTCACTCACTCACTCACTCACAGACATACATTCAGACCGTTCAGACATACAGACAGACCGTTCAGACAGACAGACAGACCGTTCAGACATACAGACAGACCGTTCAGACATACAGGCTGTTCAGACAGACAGGCCGTTCAGACAGACAGGCTGTTCAGACAGACAGACCGTTCAGACAGACCGTTCAGACAGACAGACAGACCGTTCAGACATACAGACAGACCGTTCAGACATACAGACAGACCGTTCAGACAGACAGGCTGTTCAGACAGACAGGCCGTTCAGACAGACAGGCTGTTCAGACAGACAGGCCGTTCAGACAGACAGACAGGCCGTTCAGACAGACAGACAGACTGTTCAGACAGACAGACAGACTGTTCAGACAGACAGACTGTTCAGACAGACAGACAGACCGTTCAGACAGACAGACAGACCGTTCAGACAGACAGACAGACAGACAGACAGACAGACTGTTCAGACAGACAGACAGAATGTTCAGACAGACAGGCTGTTCAGACATACAGACAGACTGTTCAGACATACAGACAGACCGTTCAGACATACAGACAGACTGTTCAGACAGACAGACAGACCGTTCAGACATACAGACAGACCGTTCAGACATACAGACAGACCGTTCAGACAGACAGACTGTTCAGACAGACAGGCCGTTCAGACAGACAGACAGACCGTTCAGACAGACAGGCCGTTCAGACAGACAGGCTGTTCAGACAGACAGGCCGTTCAGACAGACAGACAGACTGTTCAGACAGACAGACAGACTGTTCAAACAGACAGACAGACTGTTCAGACAGACAGACCGACTGTTCAGACAGACAGACAGACTGTTCAGACAGACAGACCGTTCAGACAGACAGACAGACAGACTGTTCAGACAGACAGACAGAATGTTCAGACAGACAGGCTGTTCAGACATACAAACAGACCCGTTCAGACAGACCGTTCAGACATACAGACAGACCGTTCAGACATACAAACAGACCGTTCAGACAGACAGACAGACCGTTCAGACATACAGATAGACCAGACAGACAGACCGTTCAGACATACAGACAGACCGTTCAGACAGACAGACTGTTCAGACAGACAGGCTGTTCAGACAGACAGGCCGTTCAGACAGACAGGCTGTTCAGACAGACAGACCGTTCAGACAGACCGTTCAGACAGACAGACAGACCGTTCAGACATACAGACAGACCGTTCAGACATACAGACAGACCGTTCAGACAGACAGGCTGTTCAGACAGACAGGCCGTTCAGACAGACAGGCTGTTCAGACAGACAGACCGTTCAGACAGACCGTTTCAGACAGACAGACAGACCGTTCAGACATACAGACAGACCGTTCAGACATACAGACAGACCGTTCAGACAGACAGGCTGTTCAGACAGACAGGCCGTTCAGACAGACAGGCTGTTCAGACAGACAGGCCGTTCAGACAGACAGACAGGCCGTTCAGACAGACAGACAGACTGTTCAGACAGACAGACAGACTGTTCAGACAGACAGACTGTTCAGACAGACAGACAGACCGTTCAGACAGACAGACAGACCGTTCAGACAGACAGACAGACAGACAGACAGACAGACTGTTCAGACAGACAGACAGAATGTTCAGACAGACAGGCTGTTCAGACATACAGACAGACTGTTCAGACATACAGACAGACCGTTCAGACATACAGACAGACTGTTCAGACAGACAGACAGACCGTTCAGACATACAGACAGACCGTTCAGACATACAGACAGACCCGTTCAGACAGACAGACTGTTCAGACAGACAGGCCGTTCAGACAGACAGACAGACCGTTCAGACAGACAGGCCGTTCAGACAGACAGGCTGTTCAGACAGACAGGCCGTTCAGACAGACAGACAGACTGTTCAGACAGACAGACAGACTGTTCAAACAGACAGACAGACTGTTCAGACAGACAGACCGACTGTTCAGACAGACAGACAGACTGTTCAGACAGACAGACCGTTCAGACAGACAGACAGACAGACTGTTCAGACAGACAGACAGAATGTTCAGACAGACAGGCTGTTCAGACATACAAACAGACCGTTCAGACAGACCGTTCAGACATACAGACAGACCGTTCAGACATACAAACAGACCGTTCAGACAGACAGACAGACCGTTCAGACATACAGATAGACCAGACAGACAGACCGTTCAGACATACAGACAGACCGTTCAGACAGACAGACTGTTCAGACAGACAGGCTGTTCAGACAGACAGGCCGTTCAGACAGACAGGCCGTTCAGACAGACAGGCCGTTCAGACAGACAGGCCGTTCAGACAGACAGGCTGTTCAGACAGACAGGCTGTTCAGACAGACAGACAGTTCAGACCGTTCAGACAGACAGGCTGTTCAGACAGACAGGCTGTTCAGACAGACAGACAGTTCAGACCGTTCAGACAGACAGGCTGTTCAGACAGACAGGCCGTTCAGACAGACAGGCCGTTCAGACAGACAGGCTGTTCAGACAGACAGGCCGTTCAGACAGACAGGCCGTTCAGACAGACAGGCCGTTCAGACAGACAGGCCGTTCAGACAGACAGGCTGTTCAGACAGACAGACAGTTCAGACCGTTCAGACAGACAGGCTGTTCAGACAGACAGGCCGTTCAGACAGACAGGCTGTTCAGACAGTTCAGACCGTTCAGACAGACAGGCTGTTCAGACAGACAGACCGTTCAGACAGACAGGCTGTTCAGACAGACAGGCTGTTCAGACAGACAGACAGTTCAGACCGTTCAGACAGACAGGCCGTTCAGACAGACAGGCCGTTCAGACAGACAGGCTGTTCAGACAGTTCATACCGTTCAGACAGACAGGCTGTTCAGACAGACAGACCGCTCAGACAGACCATTCAGACAGTCAGAAGTACATCATAACACAGAGACATTGGACCGTGATGCTGCCAAGGCCTATGTGTTACCATATGACTAAACTATTATTGTTGTTGTTGTGATTGCCTCACTGTTGCTGTGTTTAAATCCACTCTCATCCTGACATGAAGTCATGGCTGGGATGCTTATAACACTCACTCACTCACACACTCACTCACTCACTCACTCACTCACTCACTCACTCACTCACTCACTCACTCACTCACTCACTCACTCACTCACTCACTCACTCACTCACTCACTCACTCACTCACTCACAGACATACACACACACACACACACACACACACACACATACACACACACACACACACACACACACACACACACACACACACACACACACACACACACACACACACACACACACACACACACTGGATGCCTATGTAGCCTCTTCAGTGTCCCACCATCAGATTGATGTGGGTGAATTATGTCACTGAGTATCACGGCCCTGAAGGAAGAAGAGAAGACTATCTTAATTGCTTTTAGAAGGACTCAGGCAAATTGATTTTGGATGAGTCCACTGATTATCATTGTTGTCTTTGGCTGTCCTCTCTTTCTCTCTCTCTCTCTCTCTCTCTCTCTCTCTCTCTCTCTCTCTCTCTCTCTCTCTCTCTCTCTCTCTCTCCTCTCTCTCGCTCTCTCACTTTCTCTATGGCCTGCCTAAGAGACATTTGAAATGCATCAAGCGGACTAGAAATCAATGCCCCCGTTCTAAGACCTAAATACCCAGGCTTCAGCAGGCCGTTGGATGAAACACCGTGATGAAATAGGATGCAAAGCCTGGTTTTAGCTGCACATCACACCAATAACACACACGCACACACACACACACACACACACACACACACACACACCAATAACGGCATGATCTGTCTGTAGGATAAATATAATCTGTTTTGTGCTGTAACATACAAACGGACAGGCCGCCTAAATCCAGACTCTGATTCGTTCATTCATTTTAGGAAAGCAACATAGGAGCTCATCTTGCAGGAAAATTTTTCTATATACACAGCTGGTGTCTTTTGAGATTCCAGTGATTCTAGAATTTTAAAAGCCTGAATTTAGATATACTGTATCCTAACAGCATGCTAGCAAGCGGAGCTGTTTTTAATCTGCACACAAACACCAAAGTTTTTGGCCATGTTTGTGCATCCTGACATGAAGTCATGCCTGGGATGCTTATAATACACACACACACACACACACACACACACACACACACACACACACACACACACACACACACACACACACACACACACACACACACACACACATCGTTGCATAACAGCAATATTGTGTCTGCTTGTCTGCCTGTGGCAGAATGGGACTGGGTTGGGGCTGGGCACGGATCACCTCTCTGGCCTCTCTAACCTGATATTTTGCTAGAAGTGATGCCCTTGCGTGCCCCTGAACCTTCCTCTTCACATCACACTGTCAAACAGAGGGCATTAGGGTAATCTACACAGACTGTCTGCTTGACTGGCATGGCCCATGTGTCAAAAAAAGGCTCACTGCAGTGAGTGATTAGTGCTGGCTATTGCCAAGTCTGTAGTCTATTTGTGCTCTATCTGTACCATGTTTAATCTCAAAGCCAATTAAAAAAAACTAACCAAACCAAATTCAGCGAGCTGTCAGTTGATGGGAGATGGTCTTCCACAGATAGTTGATGAGGCACAGCTGGTTGATCATCATTCAGAGCCAAGCTGATGGATGAGGTCTAATGTTTGAAGTCCAAGGGGAACAGATGTTAGTTGCTGACTGAATGCTGAGTTCTGTAGCTTCGCTCATGGCGTCCAGATGCCAAGCAGGCCTTGGGGACTTTAGCAGACAAACACTAAAATCGTTACTGAGGTGCTAAATGAGAGAACTGTGCCAGAATGGGAGTTGGAGGGATGGAGAGATAGGGGGAGAGATGTAAGGAGGAGTGGGGTAGAGAATTCTAAAGCTGGCTTGCTCTAAAATAATGAATATAATCACCTGTTATTTATTAGCTTTGGTATTACAGCATATACTGTAGACCCTTTTCCATGACACACTGACGTCACGCACATATGAGCATGACTCTTGGTGGCAGTAAGAAAGCCATCGCCATCTGCGCCCATTCAACAGCCTAGATTTACATTTTTATTACCTCTAAACAAAATAACTTTTGTGGGTTTTCAGTCTTGCTTGGACAGTCGCTAAAATTATTTTTGGTTGTGATCTTTGCAAAATAACTATTCTGGATGCAGCAGCTTTTATCTAGAATGCTAACGCTCATTGACATAGGCTGTAGCAAAAGCTAGCTAAAGAGCCATTTTACTGGTTGAACTTTAAGTGTTTTTTAAGTAGAATGCAGTTGATTTGTGATGATGACACAAACATTATATTAAGCAGGACATTCATACGAGCCTTAAAATCCAATTGCAATCCAAAAGTGGTGTGAAATGCACTCATAAGCAACATGTAAATAGAGGCTTTTTTTGCTGGCGTTCTGTAAGAACTGCCCCGTGTTCTGCCACCAACTTGCGCACATCGCCCTCGTGCGGCAATGTTTGCGAACACAGAAAGGGATCTATACTATGCACCTTAATGTCAACCGAATCATTGCTCTGTTCTGTTCTGCCCAGTCTCCACTCTTGGACTCCCCCCACATAGTCTGCCACACATATTTGGCTCCTCTTTCCCAAAAGACAGAGATGCAAACAAAAGGCCTTCAAAGAGGCTTTGTAGTGGGGGTTTGGCTGGGAGGTGTTGGGGGGTGAGGCTGGGGAGAGGTGGGGGTACGCTGAGGTGAAGTAGTGGGTTGGCTCGGTAGTGGTGGTGGTGGGGGGTGGGCTGGAGGAGGCAAGACAGGGGGGGAGTTTCTGGGGAATCCCGCTGTCAGTGTAATTGAATTTCTCTGGCTTGGAGTTTGCTGACACACCTCTCTCCCCTTGGGGATAACTAGCTCAATTCACAAACATCCTAAAGTTTAGCTTTTTAAACCTGGAGAGATGGAGGAATGCTTATCGCATTTAAAAGTGTTAAAACACCAATGGATGATTTTGCCTAAAGGATGGATGCTTTACATAAAACTTCTTTCCAGACCTCTGTGTGATTGGATGTATTTTTCATTTATTTTATTTTTTATTTAACCTTTATTTAACTAGGCAAGTCAGTTAAGAACAAATTCTTATTTACAATGACGGCCTACCAAATGACAAAAGGCCTCCTTCGGGGACGGGGGCTGGGATTAAAAAATATATATAAATATAGGACCAAACACACATCACAACAAGAGAGACAACACAACACTACATAAAGAGAGACCTAAGACAACAACATAGCATGGCAGCAACACACGACAACACAGCAAGGTAGCAACCCAACATGAAAACAACATGGTAGCAACACAACATGGCAGCAGCACAACATGGTAGCAGCACAAGACATGGTACAGACATTATTGGGCACAGACAACAGCACAAAGGGCAAGAAGGTAGAGACAACAATACATCACACGAAGCAGCCACAACTGTCAGTAAAAGTGTCCATGATTGAGTCTTTGAATGAAGAGATGGAGATAAAACTGTCCAGTTTGAGTGTTTTTTGCAGCTTGTTCCAGTCGCTATTTGCAGCGAAATGGAAAGAGGAGCGATCCAGGGATGTGTGTGCTTTGGGGACCTTTAACAGAATGTGACAGGCAGAACGGGTGTTGTATGTGGAGGATGAGGGCTGCAGTAGGTATCTCAGATAGGGGGAGTGAGGCCTAAGAGGGTTTTGTAAATAAGCATCAACCAGTGGGTCTTGCGACGGGTATACAGAGAATACCAGTTTACAGAGGAGTATAGAGTGCAGTGATGTGTCCTATAAGTAGCATTGGTGGCAAATCTGATGGCCGAATGGTAAAGAACATCTAGCCGCTCGAGAGCACCCTTACCTGCCAATCTATAAATTACGTCTCCGTAATCTGGCATGGGTAGGATGGTCATCTGATTCAGGGTTAGTTTGGCAGCTGGGGTGAAAGAGGAGCTATTACGATAGAGGAAACCAAGTCTAGATTTAACCTTAGCCTGCAGCTTTGATATGCGCTGAGAGAAGAACAGTGTACCGTCTAGCCATACTCCCAAGTACTTGTATGAGGTGACTACCTCAAGCTCTAAACCCTCAGAGGTAGTAATCACACCGGTTGGGAGAGGGGCATTCTTCTTACCAAACCACATGGCCTTTGTTTTGGAGGTGTTCAGAACAAGGTTAAGGGCAGAGAAATCTTGTTGGACACTAAGAAAGCTTTGTTGTAGGGTGTTTAACACAAAATCCGGGGAGGGGCCAGTTCAGTATAAGACTGTATCATCTGCATATAAATGGATGAGAGAGCTTCCTACTGCCTGAGCTATATTATTGATGTAAATTGAGAAGAGCGTGGGGCCTAGGATCGAGCCTTGGGGTACTCCCTTGGTGACAGGCAGTGGCTGAGATAGCAGATGTTCTGACTTTATACACTGCACTCTTTGAGAGAGGTGGTTAGCAAACCAGGCCAAAGACCCCTCAGAGACACCAATACTCCTTAGCCGGCCGACAAGGATGGAATGGTCTACCGTATCAAAAGCTTTAGCCAAGTCAATAAAAATAGCAGCACAACATTGCTTAGAATAAAGGGCAATGGTGACATCATTTAGGACTTTTAAGGTTGCAGTGACACATCCATAACCTGAGCGGAAACCAGATTGCATACCAGAAAGAATACTATAGACATCAAGAAAGCCAGTTAGCTGAATATTGACAAGTTTTTCCAACACTTTTGATAAACAGGGCAAAATAGAAATTGGCCTATAACAGTTAGGATCAGCTTGATCTCCCCCTTTAAATAAAGGACACACCGTGGCTGCCTTCCAAGCAATGGGAACCTCCCCAGAGAGGAGATAGGCTTGGCGATGATAGGGGCAGCAACCTTGGGGTCAAGTTTAAGGATCTCCTTTAGCACCTCAGACTCAGTGACTGCCTGCAGGGAGAAACTTTGTAGCGGGGCAGGGGAAAAAGAGGGAGGAGCATCGAGGCTAGTCGCATTAGAAGGACTGGGAGATGAGGAAATGTTGGACGGGCAATGAGGCATGGCTGAGTCAAATAGGAATCCTGACATAATGAAGTGGTGATTAAAAAGCTCAGCCATGTGCTCCTTGTCAGTAACAACCACATCATCAACATTAAGGGACCTGGGCAGCTGTGAGGAGGAGGGTTTAATCTCCAGGTCTGAGGGCACACACTTAGTGTGCTGTGAAATCTGTTATGAATGTATTGTAATGTTTTTTAAAATGTATAACTGCCTTAATTTTGCTGGACCCCAGGAAGAGTAGTTGCTGCCTTGGCAGCAGCTAATGGGGATCCATAATAAATACAAATACAAAACTGTTTTCCAGAACTTCTTGGGGTTAGGCCCACAGAGAGAGAATTGCTCCTTAAAGTAACTAGCTTTAGCCTTCCGGGTAGCCTGAGTGCACTTATTTGCCTGGTTATTGAAGATCATTGATTGGATGGGTTATTGAAGATCATTGATTGGATGGGTTATTTAAGATCATTGATTGGATGGGTTATTTAAGATCATTGATTGGATGGGTTATTAAAGATCATTGATTGGATGGGTTATTAAAGATCATTGATTTAATGGGTTATTAAAGATAATTGATTGGATGGGTTATTGAAGATAATTGATTGGATGTGTTATTCAAGATAATTGATTGGCTGGTTTATTAAAGATAATTGATTGGATGGGTTATTAAAGATCATTGATTGGCTGGTTTATTAAAGATCATTGATTGGATGGGTTATTAAATATAATGGATTGGATGGGTTATTGAAGATCATTGATTGGATGGGTCATTAAAGATCTTTGATCGATTGAAGCCTGAACTGAAACTATGCCTGGAACTGTACTCCCTATACATTGCATGTCCCTATCAATGCAACCATAT
The DNA here is from genome assembly GCF_020615455.1 of Coregonus clupeaformis. NCBI lineage: Eukaryota > Metazoa > Chordata > Actinopteri > Salmoniformes > Salmonidae > Coregonus > Coregonus clupeaformis. The sequence continues at coordinate 13,411,205 of NC_059224.1, read as the reverse complement.
GTTTGTTTTATGTCCAGGAGCCAGTGCTTTAATCTACACCCATCCATATACTTTGAACTGATCTAAGTGCATGCTGGCTGGGATCGGTGATGACATCAAGCATTGATTGGAGCCTGAACAGAAACTATGCAGCCTTAAGGCATGTTATATTGTGTGTCTCTGTGTCTGTGTCAATACAGCAGTCACTTGTGTTCTATTTCCAGGAGCCAGTGTCTGCATTCACTGATATTATTGGTGGTCCGGAATCTGGAATCGGATTCCACCCGAGGCTCTGAAATATGGTGCAGTTGAGTTGCACATGTACAGTATGACTTGCATTGTAGTGGCGTGACTTTGTGTGTGTGTGTGTGTGTTTGTGTCCGCACGCGTCTGTGTGTGTCTACAGTTTTCCTATCCTACGGTCTGTTTTGTGTTAAACTGAGGCTCCAGACCTTGTGAGCCCAGGGCATTTCTCTAAACCTGTCTCCAGTGCTGCGTTGTGAGGTTGGAATGGGACAGATGGCCTGATAAGGATGATTCCTTCACAGGCGACGTCTCCTGACCCTACACAGACCGTTTTCCAGTGGGAGACTTAATTTCGGTCTCTCTGTCAGTCTGTCTCTCTCTCTCTCGCTCTCTCAATTCAATTCAATTCAAATTCAAACATATGTTTACATTGCCATAGCAAGTGAAATAAACAATAAAAAATGAACAGTAAACTCTCTCTCTTTCTCACACAAAGTAGACTATAGGCTAAGTAATGAGCAGAATAACCATGGTTAACTGGAGTTTGCACTAAGAAGGCTATGCAGAAGTTTTCCTTCAAGTAGTCCTAAATCAGCCATAGTGTCAGTTATTGTCGTCCATGCTTGACTATAAATCAGTGTTGATGGTCAAATTAGGGCCATTATTTGTGATGATTAGACAGCCATGAACCAGTTTAAAGTGTTGATTTAGTAAACCGTTCTAGACCAGCTGTGGCAGGATTATCATCCTAATCTAATCTATAGTCTCACATTAATATGCTAATTAGAGACGGACCAGCTCTGTTCTGGTCCCACTAGCAGATTACCCCTCAAGGGTTAATCCAACCCACAGGCTGTGTGTGTGTGTGTGTGTGTGTGTTTAAGGGGAATGCAGCACTGGAATTAAACCCTGGTGAGAGTTAAAGGCCAGAACAGTGGACCACAGACACTGATCAATGATCTGTCTAATGTATCCATGATGGTATTCAGGAGGACTCTGGTTGTAACCATGATGCTATTCAGTAACTCATTTAGAGTATGTTGGTGTCCCCAGAGAGCATCCATACTGACAGAAAGTGACTTGGGGCCTATATTTAATGTATTTAATGTGGCGAGGAGACCATTTTGACATTTAATTAGGTTGATTTAAATGTTATTTTTAGAGGAACACTATCTCTGAGTAATAATTTGAGTCACTTAGTCACACCATAAAACTAAAGCACTTGGACTAGATTAGGCTTATTAGTCACACACAGAAAAGCCATAACATAGAATGGCTTTTTAAACTGTGACTTTGGACACCTACACTCCAATTGCTTTAATTGCGTCATTAATGGGCCCAGTGTGATTTTCAATGTGTGTGTGTGTGTGCATGCGTGTGTGTGTGGTTGTTTGTGTGGTGACTTCTTTTGCTATCTGATATATCACCAGGTCATCATTCTAGCTGTGCTGGAATCTCCTCCCTCTCTCTCTTTCTGACCTGGAGCTGACATATGTGTGGTACATACTCCCGAGTGGCGCAGTGGTCTAAGGCACTGCATCGCAGTCCTAGCTGTGCCACTAGAGATCCTGGTTCGAGTCCAGGCTCTGTCGCAGCCGGCCGCGACCAGGAGACCCATGGGCGGTGCACAATTGGTCCAGCGTCGTCCAAGGTAGGGGAGGGTTTGGCCGGCAGGGATGTGGGTTTGTTTCCCACGGGGGGCCAGTATAAAAAAAAATAAAAAAAATAAATAAAAATAAAAACATGTATGCATTCACTAACTGTAAGTCGCTCTGGATAAGAGCGTCTGCTAAATGACTAAAATGTAAATGTACAGGGTCTCCATTAGGAAAATGTGGTGCTGGACATTTGACCGGCAGAATTTAAATTTAACGGACATTTAAAAAATCTACCGGACCCATATGCATTGGTTGCGTAACCTGACTAGGGCGTCCACCCACAGTTGTCAGAATGACAGAAATCAAATTTTATTTATGGTAATTCATCTTAACAGAACATGCAAATCAGATACAACTGCGTGCGTCATTCTTACCAAATTCCGATGAGCAATTTGAAGATCTTAGAATACGTAGGAGGTGTGTCCATAAGGCTAGGGGAAGATAAGCTTTCCCTAAAGTAAACTGAATTGCCAAAACTATATAGCCTAATTAGCTTACTCCTGTCTATACAGAAATAAATACAATCATTCAAAATAGGCGACTACACCAGAAAGCATGATTTGACCACAGAGGATCATTAGCTTCTTAAAAACAAACAAACAGTGGATTGTTTTAAATGGCATAGCCTACAGCCGGAAGGGCCCACAACTTGGGCAGGGCGCGGCAAATACCAAATAGATGATTGTTGAGCTGCGACTGTCAGTGAAAAGCAGAGACCCAGCCATTCATATCGCAATATTAAAAAATACGACTGTTTGGAAAACAAATGGCTATTGCTGTAAAGAGACAATGAAAAGACTCCAATCTGTCTTTTAGTTATAAAAATTCTCAACTTAATTGAGCGAAAAGTAGCCTATCTTTTTGGCACCAGCGGAGAACATCGGCCTTATCCCTGGTGAGTGTTCATGTTCACTGTCTTTATAATTGGGTCAGTGACACTTTTGCTTGTTTTTGGACATTCATTTCATCCTCCAGGTTAGATGGATGTCATATTGTATTTGTTTCTCGACTTTTTATAAAAGGCCAACATTTTCCTGTGCAAAGAAAGGAGAAGAATTGTATCACCTATAGCTTACTCTAAGCCACTGCGTGCTGCATTGAACGCTTGTTTTTTGCGAACAGTGATCGAGTTATATTATTAGCCTAAATTATGACTATCTAATCATCATATTAGGAATAGTAGACTATCTTACATAAGTCTGCAAATGCGAGGACGCATGGAATGCTTTATTATAAAGGTGCATTGTTATGGTAAAAATTAGCTTCCCCAAACTTGAAACCCACGCACTGCCAAGGTTAGAATAACTGCATTATTTCGCAATGAGATACTTTTTTCTCCCGGACAATTTAATTGATCTGCTTTTTTGTCGTTTTATGGCCAAAAGTTGGCTATTACCAGTGATTCCATGTCTATGTATATAGGGCATGAGGTGAGGACTGGTGTGAACTAAACTAGGAAGGCTGGTTCTACCACACCAGTCCTCACTCTCTCCACCTGCCCATTACTCTCGGGGTGAAAACCTGGTGTGGTAGAACCAGCCTTCCTAGTTTAGTTCACACCAGTCCTCACCTCATGCCCTATATACATAGACATGGAATCACTGGTCACTTTAATAATGGAACATTAGTCACTTTAATAATGTTCACATACTGCTTTACTCATTTCATATGAATATACTGTATTCTATTCTACTGTATTTTAGTCAATGCCACTTCGACATTGCTCGTCCTAATATTTATATATTTCTTAATTATTTTATTTTACTTTATATTTGTGTGTATTGTTGTGAATTGTGAGATACTACTGCACAGTATCTAATAATGTTCGTTCCTGTCAAGGTGACGTGTATGCGGTGAGCGAAGTCAAGCGCAGGATACTGAGCTACTGGCAGACGTACTTTACTACACAGTAAAGGAACATACAAACAAAACCTCCTAACAGGGAGGAACAATACACGCATACAAACAGCAACTGCCGACCTCACGGAAAACAATCACACACAACAAACAATGAGAGACAGGGGTACTTAAAGGGAATACAATGTAACATAATGGGAAACAGGTGTAAACAATAAAGACCAAACAAGACAAACACCGAAACATCGATCGGTAGTAGCTAGTACTCCGGGGACGACGAACGCCGAAGCCTGCCCGAGCAAGGAGGAGGAGCAGCCTCGGCTGAATCCGTGACAGTACCCCCCCCTTGACGCGCTGCCCCAGCCGTGCACCGACCCCGGCCTCGGGGACGGCCAGGAGGACGCGGAGCAGGGCGAGTCGGATGACTCCGGTGGAAATCCCTCAACATGGAGGGATCTAGGATGTCCCTCCTAGGGACCCAGCACCGTTCCTCCAGACCGTACCCCTCCCACTCCACGAGATACTGCAGGCCCCCCATCTGACGCCTCGAATCCAAGATGGACTGGACTGAGTACGCCGGAGCCCCCTCGATGTCCAGTGGGGGCGGAGGAGCCTCTCGTACCTCACTCTCCTGGAGTGGACCAGCTACTACCGGCCTGAGGAGAGACACATGGAACGAGGGGTTAATGCTGTAATTAATGGGCAGTTGTAACCTATAACATACCTCGTTCAATTTCCTCAGGACTTTAAATGGCCCCACAAACCGCCGACCCAACTTCCGGCAGGGCAGGCGGAGGGGCAGGTTTCGGGTCGAGAGCCAGACCCGATCTCCCGGTGCATACACCGGAGCCTCACTGTGGTGGCGGTCGGCGCTCGCCTTTTGCCGCCTGATAGCCCGTTGCAGATGGACATGCGCAGCGTTCCAGGTTTCTTCCGAGCGCCGAAACCACTCGTCCACCGCAGGGGCTTCGATCTGGCTCTGATGCCAAGATGCCAGGACCGGCTGATACCCTAGCACACACTGAAAAGGCGTAAGGTTAGTGGAGGAGTGGCTGAGTGAGTTTTGGTCTATCTCTGCCCAGGGGATATATCCCGACCACTCCACCTGCCGGTCCTGGCAATAGGACCTCAGAAACCTACCCACATCCTGGTTCACTCTCTCCACCTGCCCATTACTCTCGGGGTGAAAACCTGAGGTAAGGCTAATCGAGACCCCCAGACGTTCCATAAACGCCCTCCAGACTCTAGAGGTGAACTGGGGACCCCGATCAGACACTATATCCTCAGGTACCCCGTAGTGCCGGAAGACGTGTGTAAACAGGGCGTCAGCAGTTTGTAGGGCTGTAGGGAGACCTGGCATAGGAATGAGACGGCAGGCCTTCGAAAACCGATCCACAACGACCAAGATCGTCGTGTTCCCCTGGGAAGGGGGAAGGTCTGTGACAAAATCCACCGATAGGTGAGACCACGGCCGTTGTGAACGGGTAGGGGTTGTAACTTCCCTCTGGGCAGGTGTCTAGGCGCCTTACACTGGGCGCACACCGAGCAGGAGGAAACATAAACCCTCACGTCCTTAGCTAAAGTGGGCCACCAGTACTTCCCACTAAGGCAGTGCACTGTCCGACCAATACCAGGATGACCAGAGGAGGGTGACGTGACCCCAATATATCAATCGATCACGAATCTCGACGGCACGTACTTCCGACCCTCTGGACACTGTGGGGGAGGAGGATCGGTACGTAACGCCCGCTCGATGTCCGCATCAACCTCCCACACCACCGGTGCCACCAGACAAGACTCCGGAAGTATGGGAGTGTGCTCAATGCACCTCTCCTCTGTGTCATATAGTCAGGACAGGACGTCTGCCTTAGCGTTCTGTGACCCTGGTCTATAGGTGAGCTTAAATACAAATCGGGTAAAAAACATAGCCCACCTTGCCTGGCGAGGGTTCAGCCTCCTCGCTGCCCGGATGTACTCCAGGTTACGATGGTCAGTCAGAATGAGAAAAGGGTGTTTAGCCCCCTCAAGCCAATGCCTCCACACCTTCAGGGCTTGAACCACAGCTAACAGCTCCCTGTCCCCCACGTCATAATTGTGCTCCGCCGGACTGAGCTTCTTAGAATAGAAAGCACAGGGGCGGAGTTTTGGTGGCGTACCCGAGCGCTGAGACAGTACAGCACCGATCCCAGCCTCGGACGCATCCACTTCCACTTGGAACGCCAAAGAGGGATCCGGATGTGCCAGCACTGGAGCCGAGGAAAACAGGTCCAGATGTCTAAAAGCCCTGTCCGCCTCAGCCGACCACTGCAGACGCACCGGACTCCCCTTTAGCAGGGAGGTAATGGGAGCTGCTACCTGTCCAAAGCCCCGGATAAACCTCCGGTAGTAATTGGCAAAACCCAAGAACCGCTGCACTTCCTTCACCGTGGTGGGAGTCTGCCAATTACGCACGGCTGAAACGCGGTCAATCTCCATCTCCACCCCTGACGCGGACAACCGATGTCCCAGGAAGGAGATGGACTCCTGGAAGAACAGACATTTCTCCGCCTTCGCATACAGGTCATGCTCCAACAGTCTACCAAGCACCCGAGGCACCAGGGACACATGTTCGGCTCGTGTAGCGGAGTATATGAGAATGTCATCAATATACACCACTACACCCTGTCCATGCAAGTCCCGGAAAATCTCGTCCATGAACGATTGGAAGACTGAAGGAGCATTCATTAAACCGTATGGCATGACGAGGTACTCATAGTGACCCGAGGTGGTACTGAATGCTGTCTTCCACTCATCTCCCTCCCTAATGCGCACCAGGTTGTACGCGCTCCTGAGATCCAATTTTGTGAAGAATCGCGCCCCGTGTAATGACTCAGTCATACTAGCAATCAGAGGGAGAGGATAGCTGTATTTGATTGTGATCTGATTGAGACCACGGTAATCAATACACGGGCGTAAACCCCCACCCTTCTTCTTCACAAAAAAGAAACTCGATGACGCAGGGGAAGTGGACGGCCGTATGTATCCCTGTCTCAGAGATTCGGTGACATATGTCTCTATAGCCGCCGTCTCTTCCTGAGACAGCGGATACACATGACTACGAGGAAGCGCATCGCCTACTTGGAGGTCTATCGCACAATCCCCCTGTCAATGAGGTGGTAATTGAGTCGCCTTCTTTTTACAGAAGGCGAGTGCCAAATCGGCATACTCAGGTGGAATGTGCATGGTGGGAACTTGGTTCGGGCTTTCCACCGTCGTTGCCCCTACGGAAACACCTACACACCGCCCAAAACACTGATCAGACCATCCCTTGAGAGCCCTCTGTTGCCATTAAATATTAAGGTCATGAGATGTTAACCAGGGAAGCCCCAACACCACGGGAAACGCAGGAGAATCAATCAAAACAAACTAATTATCTCCTCATGGCCCTCCTGCGTTTTCATCCTGAGAGGCACTGTGACTTCCCTAATCAATCCTGACCCCAAAGGGCGGCTATCTAGGGCATGGATGGGGAAGGGCACATCAACGGGTACAATAGGAATCCCTAACTTATAGGTGAACTGGCGATCAATAAAATTCCCAGCTGCACCTGAATCTACTAGCGCCTTATGCTGGGAGTGAGGAGAAACCTCGGGAAACACAACTTTAATACACATATGCGCAACAGAGAGCTCTGCGTGAGTTGGGTGCCTACTCACCTGGAATGACTCATCAGTGCGCTGCCTACTGCCTCGATTCCTAGGAGACCCTCCCCAGCACCGACCAGCAGTGTGTCCTCTGCGGCCACAGTTGGTGCAGGGGACGGCCTCTCTCCTGGTCTCTCTCCTGGTCTCCCTAGCACCAGCACCTCCGAGCTCCATAGGGGTCGGCTCGGAAGTGCTGGGGGATGGAATGGACGGCCCTGAATCCGGACGTCCACGGGTAGCCAACAGGGTATCCAGGCGAATTGACATGTCCACCAGTTGGTCGAAGCTGAGGTTGGTGTCCCTGCAGGCCAATTCCCGACGCACGTCCTCCCTCAGGCTACATCTGTAGTGGTCGATGAGGGCCCTCTCATTCCATCCCGCGTTGGCAGCCAGCGTCCGGAAGTCCAGTGCGAACTCCTGTGCGCTCCTCCTCCCCTGTCTGAGGTGGAATAGACGCTCACCCGCCGCTTTACCCTCTGGTGGATGATCGAATACTGCCCTGAAGCGGCGGGTGAACTCTGCATAGTTGACATTAGCGGCGTCTATTCCCCCCCACTCGGCGTTGGCCCACTCCAGCGCCTTGCCGGACAGACAGGAGATGAGGGCGGACACGCTCTCGTATCCCGAGGGCACCGGGTGGATGGTTGCCAGGTAGAGTTCAACCTGGAGCAGGAAACCCTGACACCCGGCAGCTGTCCCATCATAAGCCCTCGGGAGCGAGAGCCGAATCCCACTGGACCCCGGAGGTGAAGCGATGGGCATTGCCGATGGTGGTGGTATCGTCGGAGGAGGTGTAGGCAGACCCCCTCTTTCCCATCGCTCCATAGTGCTCACCACCCGTTCCATGGCGGTGCCGAGAGCCTGGATCATGGCCGCTTGTTGTTCGACGCGTTCTTCCATTGATCCAGCTGGCACTGCCGCTCCTGCTGACTCCATGTGTGGTGTGTGATTCTGTCAAGGTGACGTGTATGCGGTGAACGAAGTCAAGCGCAGACACCGAGCTACTGGCAGACGTACTTTACTAGCACAGTAAAGGAACATACAAAACAAAACCTCCTAACAGGGAGGAACAATACGCGCATACAAACAGCAACTGCCGACCTCACGGAAAACAATCACACACAACAAACAATGAGAGACAGGGGTACTTATAGGGAATACAATGCCACATAATGGGAAACAGGTGTAAACAATAAAGACCAAACAAGACAAACACTGAAACATCGATCGGTAGTAGCTAGTACTCCGGGGATGACGAACGGCGAAGCCTGCCCGAGCAAGAAGGAGGAGCAGCCTCGGCTGAATCCGTGACAGTTCCATATTCTAATGAGCGGGAAAAAACCATTGTGAGCGGTTTCATGTGACAGAGATGAACATTTTCGTTAGAAATGTAAAACTCCCCAGTCTCCTAGCTTCACTCCCCAGTATTCTAGGTTCACTCCCCAGTATTCTAGCTTCACTCCCCAGTCTTCTAGCTTCACTCCCCAGTATTCTAGCTTCACTCCCCAGTCTTCTAGCTTCACTCCCCAGTCTTCTAGCTTCAATCCCCAGTCTTCTAGCTTCACTCCCCAGTCTTTGAGCTCCACTCCCCAGTCTTCTAGCTTCACTCCCCAGTCTTCTAGCCTCACTCCCCAGTCTTCTAGCTTCACTCCCCAGTATTCTAGCTTCACTCCCCAGTCTTCTAGCTTCACTCCCCAGTCTTCTAGCTTCACTCCCCAGTCTTCGAGCTTCACTCCCCCAGTCTTCTAGCTTCACTCCCCAGTCTTCTAGCTCCACTCCCCAGTATTCTAGCTTCACTCCCCAGTCTTCTAGCTCCACTCCCCAGTATTCTAGCTTCACTCCCCAGTATTCTAGCTCCACTCCCCAGTCTTCTAGCTTCACTCCCCAGTCACTCAGCCAATCCTGCATTAGTTTACCTCAAGGATTGTTGTTGTGTCACGCCTTGACAAGATGAGGCAACTAATTCACCTGGCTACCAGACTGGCCGTCTTTCCAGTCGACAAAACCACAGTCAGCAAAGACAAGTGGCAGTGATTCATTGAGAACTATACTAAAACAAACATTTGGAGGATGTCAAACATGACTAGTCGAACAAAGCATTGAATTTGACTGTGTACTTTTTCATTTAAAGGAAAACTCGGATATCGACTTCACTTCACAATGTTGTTTTCCATTCCGTTGTCTCTTTTCTAGTCATTGTACTGACTGGCTGGTGGGCAAAAACAGGGAATGGGTTGTTTCAGACATGAATGGATTGTTTCTACTGCTAGTATCCTCATCCAGCCTTAAGTCTTTAGTGTTCTTAGACTCTGATTTAGTTTAATGTAGTGGCGTTGCTTACCCCTTCAGTTGTTGGGGTAAGCAGCACCACTACCTGGAAGGCCTCGCCCCCCCTCAAGGATGGTACAGTACACTACATCACTGACTAGGCCTCACCCCCCCTCAAGGCTGGTACAGTACACTACATCACTGACTAGGCCTCTCCCCACCTCATGGCTGGTACAGTACACTACATCACTGAAACCCCACCTCTTTAAGGAATACCTGGGATAGGATAAAGTAATCCTTCTACCCCCCCAAAAAAAATTTGTAAAGTGGTTATCCCACTGGCTATAGGGTGAATGCACCAATTTGTGAGTCGCTCTGGATAAGAGCGTCTGCTAAATGACGTAAATGTGCCCTTGAGCAAGGCACTTAACCCTAATTGCTCCTGTAAGTCGCTCTGGATAAGAGCGTCTGCTAAATGACTAAAATGTAAATGTAAATCACTGACTAGACCTCGCCCCACCTCATGGCTGGTACAGTACACTACATCACTGACTAGGCCTCGCCCCACCTCATGGCTGGTACAGTACACTACATCACTGACTAGGCTATGGCTTGAATGGCAAACTAGTACTTGTGTAGTGTATCATGATTCTGGGTGACGGTTAGATAAAGGCAATCATGTTCTGTTTTATACATCTTATAATTAAGCCAAATTATAGTACAAACTTGTTCTACAATGAATACATAATCATAATCAAACTGTAAGGAGTGTGGACCTGCCACATTGGCACTATTAAGCCTTACGGAGCAGAGTCCCACAGTTCCCCAGGGTGTGTCTATCTCAGGCTGTTGGCTGTGTCTCTGGGTTGTATTACTCTGCCTGTCCGGCCTATCAGGCTCTGACTGTCCAGTTCCCCAGGGTGTGTCTATCTCAGGCTGTTGGCTGTGTCTCTGGGTTGTATTACTCTGCCTGTCCGGCCTATCAGGCTCTGACTGTCCAGCTCCCCAGGGTGTGTCTATCTCAGGCTGTTGGCTGTGTCTCTGGGTTGTATTACTCTGCCTGTCCGGCCTATCAGGCTCTGACTGTCCAGTTCCCCAGGGTGTGTCTATCTCAGGCTGTTGGCTGTGTCTCTGGGTTGTATTACGTTGCACTCTGCCTGTCCGGCCTATCAGGCTCTGACTGTCCAGTTCCCCAGGGTGTGTCTATCTCAGGCTGTTGGCTGTGTCTCTGGGTTGTATTACGTTGCACTCTGCCTGTCCGGCCTATCAGGCTCTGACTGTCCAGTTGCCCAGGGTGTGTCTATCTCAGGCTGTTGGCTGTGTCTCTGGGTTGTATTACTCTGCCTGTCCGGCCTATCAGGCTCTGACTGTCCAGTTCCCCAGGGTGTGTCTATCTCAGGCTGTTGGCTGTGTCTCTGGGTTGTATTACGTTGCACTCTGCCTGTCCGGCCTATCAGGCTCTGACTGTCCAGTTCCCCAGGGTGTGTCTATCTCAGGCTGTTGGCTGTGTCTCTGGGTTGTATTACGTTGCACTCTGCCTGTCCGGCCTATCAGGCTCTGACTGTCCAGCTCCCCAGGGTGTGTCTATCTCAGGCTGTTGGCTGTGTCTCTGGGTTGTATTACGTTGCACTCTGCCTGTCCGGCCTATCAGGCTCTGACTGTCCAGTTCCCCAGGGTGTGTCTATCTCAGGCTGTTGGCTGTGTCTCTGGGTTGTATTACTCTGCCTGTCCGGCCTATCAGGCTCTGACTGTCCAGTTCCCCAGGGTGTGTCTATCTCAGGCTGTTGGCTGTGTCTCTGGGTTGTATTACGTTGCACTCTGCCTGTCCGGCCTATCAGGCTCTGACTGTCCAGTTCCCCAGGGTGTGTCTATCTCAGGCTGTTGGCTGTGTCTCTGGGTTGTATTACGTTGCACTCTGCCTGTCCGGCCTATCAGGCTCTGACTGTCCAGTTCCCCAGGGTGTGTCTATCTCAGGCTGTTGGCTGTGTCTCTGGGTTGTATTACTCTGCCTGTCCGGTCTATCAGGCTTTGACTGTCCAGTTCCCCAGGGTGTGTCTATCTCAGGCTGTTGGCTGTGTCTCTGGGTTGTATTACGTTGCACTCTGCCTGTCCGGCCTATCAGGCTCTGACTGTCCAGTTGCCCAGGAGACATAGGAGATAGAGAGAGACCCACAGGGAGACATAGGAGATAGAGAGAGACCCACAGGGAGACATAGGAGATAGAGAGACCCACAGGGAGAGATAGGAGATAGAGAGACCCACAGGGAGACATATGAGATAGAGAGACCCACAGGGAGACATAGGAGATAGAGAGAGACCCACAGGGAGACATAGGATATAGAGAGAGACCCACAGGGAGACATAGGAGATAGAGAGAGACCCACAGGGAGACATAGGAGATAGAGAGACCCACAGGGAGAAATAGGAGATAGAGAGACCCACAGGGAGACATAGGAGATAGAGAGACCCACAGGGAGACATAGGATATATAGAGAGACCCACAGGTAGACATAGGATATCAAATCAAATCAAATCAAATAAAATTGTATTGGTCACATGCGCCGAATACAACAGGTGCAGACATTACAGTGAAATGCTTACTTACAGCCCTTAACCAACAGTGCATTTATTTTAAACAAAAAAGTAAGAATAAAACATCAACAAAAAAGTGTTGAGAAAAAAAGAGCAGAAGTAAAATAAAGTGACAGTAGGGAGGCTATATATACAGTAAAATAAAGTGACAGTAGGGAGGCTATATATACAGGGGGGTACCGTTGCATAGTCAATGTGCGGGGGCACCGGCTAGTTGAGGTAGTTGAGGTAATATGTACATGTGGGTAGAGTTAAAGTGACTATGCATAAATACTTAACAGAGTAGCAGCAGCGTAAAAAGGATGGGGTGGGGGGCAGTGCAAATAGTCCGGGTAGCCATGATTAGCTGTTCAGGAGTCTTATGGCTTGGGGGTAGAAGCTGTTGAGAAGTCTTTTGGACCTAGACTTGGCACTCCGGTACCGCTTGCCGTGCGGTAGCAGAGAGAACAGTCTATGACTAGGGTGGCTGGAGTCTTTGACAATTTTGAGGGCCTTCCTCTGACACCGCCTGGTATAGAGGTCCTGGATGGCAGGGAGCTTTGCCCCAGTGATGTACTGGGCCGTACGCACTACCCTCTGTAGTGCCTTGCGGTCAGAGGCCAAGCAGTTGCCATACCAGGCGGTGATGCAACCAGTCAGGATGCTCTCGATGGTGCAGCTGTAGAATTTTTTTGAGGATCTGAGGACCCATGCCAAATCTTTTTAGTCTCCTGAGGGGGAATAGGCTTTGTCGTGCCCTCTTCACGACTGTCTTGGTGTGTTTGGACCATGATAGTTCGTTGGTGATGTGGACACCAAGGAACTTGAAGCTCTCAACCTGTTCCACTACAGCCCTGTCGATGAGAATGGGGGCGTGCTCAGTCCTCTTTTTTTTCCTGTAGTCCACAATCATCTCCTTTGTCTTGGTCACGTTGAGGGAGAGGTTGTTGTCCTGGCACCACACGGCCAGATCTCTGACCTCCTCCCCTATAGGCTGTCTCATCGTTGTCGGTAATCAGGCCTACCACTGTTGTGTCGTCGGCAAACTTAATGATGGTGTTGGAGTCGTGCCTGGCCATGCAGTCATGGGTGAACAGAGAGTACAGGAGGGGACTGAGCACGCACCCCTGAGGGGCCCCCCGTGTTGAGGATCAGTGTGGCAGATGTGTTGTTACCTACCCTTACCACCTGGGGGCGGCCCGTCAGGAAGTCCAGGATCCAGTTGCAGAGGGAGGTGTTTAGTCCCAGGATCCTTAGTTTAGTGATGAGCTTAGAGGGCACTATGGTGTTGAATGCTGAGCTGTAGTCAATGAATAGCATTCTCACGTAGGTGTTCCTCTTGTCCAGGTGGGAAAGGGCAGTGTGGAGTGCGATAGAGATTGCATCATCTGTGGATCTGTTGGGGCGGTATGCAAATTGGAGTGGGTCTAGGGTTTCTGGGATTATGCTGTTGATGTGAGCCATGACCAGTCTTTCAAAGCACTTCATGGCTACAGACGTCAGTGCTACGGGTCGGTAGTCATTTAGGCAGGTTATCTTAGAGTTCTTGGGCACGGGGACTATGGTGGTCTGCTTGAAACATGTTGGTATTACAGACTCAGTCAGGGACATGTTGAAAATGTCAGTGAAGACACTTGCCAGTTGGTCAGCACATGCTCGGAGTACACGTCCTGGTAATCCGTCTGGCCCTGCGGCCTTGTGAATGTTGACCTGCTTAAAAGTCTTACTCACATCGGCTACGGAGAGCGTGATCACATAGTCGTCCGGGAACAGCTGGTGCTCTCATGCATGCTTCAGTGTTGCTTGCCTCGAGCGAGCATAGAAGTGGTTTAGCCTCGTCTGGTAGGCTTGTGTCACTGGGCAGCTCGCGGCTGTGCTTCCCTTTGTAGTCTGTAATAGTTTTCAAGCCCTGCCACATCCGACGAGCGTCAGAGCCAGTGTAGTATGATTCAATCTTAGACCTGTATTGACTCTTTGCCTGTTTGATGGTTCGTCGGAGGTCATAGCGGGATTTCTTATAAGCGTCCGGGGTTAGAGTCCCGTTCCTTGAAAGCGGCAGCTCTACCCTTTAGCTCAGTGCGGATGTTTCCTGTAATCCATGGCTTCTGGTTGGGGTATGTACGTACGGTCACTGTGGGGACGACATCATCGATGCACTTATTGATGAAGCCAGTGACTGATGTGGTGTACTCCTCAATGCTGTCTGAAGAATCCCGGAACATGTTCCAGTCTGTGCTAGCAAAACAGTCCTGTAGCTTAGCATCTGCGTCATCTGACCACTTTTTTATTAGCCGAATCACTGGTGCTTCCTGCTTCAGTTTTTGCTTATAAGCAGGAATCAGGAGGATAGAGTTATGGTCAGATTTGCCAAATGGAGGGCGAGGGAGAGCTTTGTATGCGTCTCTGTGTGTGGAGTAAAGGTGGTCTAGAGTTTTTTCCCCTCTGGTTGCACATTTAACATGCTGGTAGAAACGAGGTAGAACGGATTTAAGTTTCCCTGCATTAAAGTCCCCGGGCTACTAGGAGCGCTGCATCTGGATGAGCGTTTTCCTGTTGATTAATGGCCTTGTACAACTCATTCAGTGCAATCTTAATGCCAGCATTGGTTTGTGGTGGTAAATAGACAGCTATGAAAAATATAGATGAAAACTCTCTTGGTAAATAGTGTGGTCTACAGCTTATCATAAGATACTCTACCTCAGGCGAGCAAAACCTCGAGACTTCCTTAGTATTTGATTTTGTGCACCAGCTGTTGTTTACAAATATACACAGACCGCCGCCCCTTGTCTTACCGGAGGCAGCCGTTCTATCCTGCCGATGTAGCGTATAGCCTGCTAGCTGAATGTTGTCATTGTTGTCGTTCAGCCACGACTCCGTGAAACATAAGATATTACAGTTTTTTATGTCCCGTTGGTAGGATAACCGTAATCTTAAATCGTCCATTTTATTCTCAAAAGCTTGAACGTTGGCTAATAGGATTGATGGGAGAGGCAGTTTACTCGTTCGCCGTCGGATCCTTACAAGGCACCCGGATCTGCGTCCACGATATCTCCGTCTCTTCCTCACGTGAATGACGGGGATCTGGGCCTTGTTGGGTGTCTGTAGAATATTCTTCGCGAACGCCTCGTTGAAGAAAAAGTCTTCGTCCAACGCGAGGTGAGTAATCGCTGTCCTGATATCCAGAAGCTCTCTTTGGTTATAAGAGACGATGGCAGAAACATTATGTACAAAATAAATTACAAATAACGCGGAAAAACACACATAATAGTACAATTGGTTAGAGGGCTGTAAAACGGCAGCCATCTTCTTCCGGCGCTGACCCACAGGCCCACAGGCGCTGACCCACAGGGTAGACATAGGAGATAGAGAGACCCACAGGGAGACATAGGAGATAGAGAGACCCACAGGGAGACATAGGAGATAGAGAGACCCACAGGAGACATAGGAGATAGAGAGACCCACAGGGAGACATAGGAGATAGAGAGACCCACAGGGAGACATAAGAGATAGAGAGACCCACAGGGAGACATATGATATAGAGAGAGACCCACAGGGAGACATAGGAGATAGAGAGACCCACAGGAGACATAGGAGATAGAGAGAGACCCACAGGTAGACATAGGAGATAGAGAGACCCACAGGTAGACATAGGAGATAGAGAGACCCACAGGTAGACATAGGAGATAGAGAGACCCACAGGTAGACATAGGAGATAGAGAGACCCACAGGGAGACATAGGAGATAGAGAGAGACCCACAGGGAGACATAGGAGATAGAGAGACCCACAGGGAGACATAGGAGATAGAGAGACCCACAGGTAGACATAGGAGATAGAGAGACCCACAGGGAGACATAGGATATAGAGAGAGACCCACAGGGAGACATAGGAGATAGAGAGACCCACAGGAGATATAGGAGATAGAGAGAGACCCACAGGTAGACATAGGAGATAGAGAGACCCACAGGTAGACATAGGAGATAGAGAGACCCACAGGTAGACATAGGAGATAGAGAGACCCACAGGGAGACATAGGAGATAGAGAGACCCACAGGGAGACATAGGAGATAGAGAGAGACCCACAGGGAGACATAGGAGATAGAGAGACCCACAGGGAGACATAGGAGATAGAGAGACCCACAGGGAGACATAGGAGATAGAGAGACCCACAGGTAGACATAGGAGATAGAGAGACCCACAGGTAGACATAGGATATAGAGAGAGACCCACAGGGAGACATAGGAGATAGAGAGACCCACAGGAGACATAGGAGATAGAGAGAGACCCACAGGTAGACATAGGAGATAGAGAGACCCACAGGTAGACATAGGAGATAGAGAGACCCACAGGTAGACATAGGAGATAGAGAGACCCACAGGTAGACATAGGAGATAGAGAGACCCACAGGGAGACATAGGAGATAGAGAGACCCACAGGGAGACATAGGAGATAGAGAGACCCACAGGGAGACATAGGAGATAGAGAGACCCACAGGTAGACATAGGAGATAGAGAGACCCACAGGTAGACATAGGAGATAGAGAGACCCACAGGGAGACATAGGAGATCGAGAGAGACCCACAGGGAGACATAGGAGATAGAGAGACCCACAGGGAGACATAGGAGATAGAGAGAGACCCACAGGGAGACATAGGATATAGAGAGCCAGATCAACAGGGGGAACCTCTCAGCTGGGTATTGTCAAAAACACACAGCCTGTCTGTCAGGATGTAATCCACAGGTCACATTCCTGGACAATGTCGGAAGTGGTTATCCCTCTCTCTCTCTCTCTTTCTCTCTCTCTCTCTCTCTCTCTCACTCTTACACTCACTCACTCACTCACTCACTCACTCACTCACTCAATTCAATTCAATTGAAGGGCTTTATTGGCAATGCAAGTGAAGTAGATAGTAAACAAAGTCAAATAAACAATAAATATTAGCAGTAAACATTACACTCAGAAGTTCAAAAGAATAAAGACATTTCAAATGTCATATAATGTAATAATACAGTTGAAGTCAGAAGTTTACATACACCTTAGCCAAACACATTTAAACAATTCCTGACATTTAATCAGAGTAAAAGTTCCCTGTCTTAGGTCAGTTAGAATCACCACTTCATTTTAAGAATGTGAAATGTCAGAATAATAGTAGAGAGAATGTTTTATTTCAGCTTTTATTTCTTTCATCACATTCCCAGTGGGTCAGAAGTTTACATACACTCAATTAGTATTTCTTAGCATTGCCTTTAAATTGTTTAACTTGGGCCAAACAGTTCAGGTAGCCTTCCACAAGCTTCCCACAATAAGTTGGGTGAATTTTGGCCCATTCCTCCTGACAGAGCTGGTGTAACTGAGTCAGGTTTGTAGGCCTCCTTGCTCGCACATGCTTTTTCAGTTCTGCCCACACATTTTCTATAGGATTGAGGTCAGGGCTTTGTGATGGCCACTCCAATACCTTGACTTTGTTGTCCTTAAGCCATTTTGTCACAACTTTGGAAGTATGCTTGGGGTCATTGTCCATTTGGAAGACCCATTTGCGACCAAGCTTTAACTTCCCGACTGATGTCTTGAGATGTTGCTTCAATATATCCACATAATATTCCTTCCTCATGATGCCATCTATTTTGTGAAGTGCACCAGTCCCTCCTGCAGCAAAGCACCCCCACAGCATGATGCTGCCACCGCCGTGCTTCACGGTTGGGATGGTGTTCTTCGGCTTGCAAGCTTCCCACTTTTTCCTCCAAACATAACGATGGTCATTATGGCCGAACAGTTCTATTTTTTTTTATCAGACCAGAGGACATTTCTCCAAAAAGGACGATCTTTGTCCCCATATGCAGTTGCAAACTGTAGTCTGGCTTTTTTATGGCGGTTTTGGAGCAGTGGCTTCTTCCTTGCTGAGTGGCCTTTCAGGTTATGTCGATATAGGACTCGTTTTACTGTGGATATAGATACTTTTGTACCTGTTTCCTCCAGCATCTTCACAATGTCCTTTGCTGTTGTTCTGGGATTGATTTGCACTTTTCGCGCCAAAGTACATTCATCTCTAGGAGACAGAACGCGTCTCCTTCCTGAGCGGTATGACGGGTGCAACTCAATATTAGGAAGGGGTCCTTAATATCTTTTACACTCAGTGCATTCTGAAAGTATTCAGACCCCTTCCCTTTTTCCACATTTTGTTACGTAACAGCCTTATTCTAAAATATATTAAATATTTTTTCCCCCTCATCAATCTACACACAATACCCCATAATGACAAAGTGAAAACAGGTTTTTAGATATTTTATATATATATATATATAATAATCAATAATAATACTTCATTTACATCAGTATTCAGACCCTTTGCTTTGAGAATCCAAATTGAGCTCAGGTGCATCCTGTTTTCATTGATCATCCTTGAGATGTTTCTACAACTTGATTGGAGTCCACCTGTGGTAAGTTCAACTGATTGGACATGATTTGGAAAGGCACACACCTGTCTATATAAGGTCCCACAGTTGACAGTGCATGTCAGAGCAAAAACCAAGCCATGAGGTCGAACCATCTCTGCAGCACTTCACCAATCAGGCCTTTATGGTAGAATTCCAGACAGAAGCCACTCCTCAGTAAAAGGCACATGACAGCCCGCTTGGAGTTTGCCAAAAGGCACCTAAAGACTCTCAGACCTTGAGAAACAAGATTCTCTGGTCTGATGAAACCAAGATTGAACTCTTTGGCCTGAATGCGAAGCGTCACCTCTGGAGGAAACCTGGCACCATCCTTACGGTGAAGCATGGTGGTGGCAGCATCATGCTGTGGTGATGTTTTTCAGCAGCAGGGACTGGGAGACTATTCAGGATTGAGGGAAAGATGAACAGACAGGACACCGACCCTAAGCACACAGCCAAGGCAACGCAGGAGTGGCTTTGGGACAAGTCTCTGAATATCCTTGAGTAGCCCAGCCAGAGCCCGGACTTGAACCTGATCAAACATCTCTGTAGAGACCTCGAAATGGCTGTGCAGCGACGCTCCCCATCCAATCTGACAGAGCTTGAGAGGATCTGCAGAGAAGAATGAGAGAAACTCCCCAAATACAGGTGTGCCAAGCTTGTAGTGTCAAGGCTGTAATTGCTGCCAAAGGTGCTTCAACAAAGCACTGCGTAAAGGGTCTGAATAGTTATGTAAGTGTGATATTTAATGTTTAATTTTTTTATACATTTGCAAAAATAAAAATAAACTGTTTTTGGTTTGTCATTTTAGGGTATTGTGTGTAGATTTCATTTTCATTTCATTTTCGTCATTTAGCAGACACTCTTATCCAGAGCGACTTACAAATTGGTGCATTCACCTTATGATAGCCAGTGGGACAACCACTTTACAATATATATATATATATATATATATATATTAGGGCTGTCAAATGATTAAAATGTTTAATCAAATTAATCAGAATTTTCAGTGGATTAATCATGATTAATCACTATTTGCAATTACACCTGAATCCTAACCATTTTTTTTCTGAAATGCATACCAAAAGATAAATAACAGGACACAGATACATAATTTTCATATTATGTCTGTTTATTAACACAGCCAAATAATGGTGTTTTAAATCAAGCTGAAACATACTACACACCATAATATTTGTCTTTGGCTGTGGCTCTTGACGGTGGCTTATAGAATGAGTCTTGAGACGCCACTTGCAAAACATCAAGGAAACCTGAGTCTTCTACAATGCTAATGGGTCTACAATCCTTTGCAATCCATTTTGCTATTGTGTTGGTCAAATTATCTGAGGTTGATTTTGTTAATTGCCTGCAAACATTCAGCGTGGTCTGGCGCAAACCACTTGCTGAATCTGACGGCCCAGCAAACGCATGTTTGGCGTTGACATGGTACTTCAAGCTTGAACAGCTCCGGTGAAATTGAAACTCCTTCTTACAAATCTTGCAAATAACCTTGTACTTGTTAACTGTACCATCATCATTCTTTTTATATTTGAATCCGTCAATAGGCCCACTTTGCTCACCTTGCTCCATCTCGCCTCTAGCTCCCAACCACTTTCCTGACCTGAATAATTTGTCACACTGCGCATGCGTGAAATGCGTTAAAAAAATTGACGTAATTAACAGCAAACAACTAATTAACGTCGTTAACGCGCTATTTTTGACAGCCCTAATATATATATATAGATATATATTAATTTTAAAAAATGGGGGTGGGGTAGGGGGAGGGTAGAAGGATTTCTTTGATCCTATCCCAGGTATTCCTTAAAGAGGTGGGGTTTCAAGTGTCTCCGGAAGGTGGTGAGTGACTCCGCTGTTCTGGAGTCATGAGGGAGCTTGTTCCACCATTGGGGTGCCAGAGCAGCGAACAGTTTTGACTGGGCTGAGTGGGAACTGTGCTTCCGCAGAGGTAGGGGGGCCAGCAGGCCAGAGGTGGATGAACGCAATGCCCTCGTTTGGGTGTAGGGACTGATCAGAGCCTGAAGGTACGGAGGTGCCGTTCCCCTCACAGCTCCGTAGGCAAGCACCATGGTCTTGTAGCAGATGCAAGCTTCAACTGGAAGCCAGTGGAGTGTGCGGAGGAGCGGGGTGACGTGAGAGAAATTGGGAAGGTTGAACACCAGACGGGCTGCAGCGTTCTGGATGAGTTGTAGGGGTTTAATGGCACAGGCAGGGAGGCCAGCCAACAGCGAGTTGCAGTAATCCAGACAGGAGATGACAAGTGCCTGGATTAGGACCTGTGCCGCTTCCTGTGTAAGGTAGGGTCGTACTCTGCGAATGTTGTAGAACATGACCCTACAGGATCGGGTCACCGTTTTGATGTTAGCGGAGAACGACAGGGTGTTGTCCAGGGTCATGCCAAGGTTCTTTGCACTCTGGGAGGAGGACACAACAGAGTTGTCAACCGTGATGGCGAGATCATGGAGTGGGCAGTCCTTCCCCTGGAGGAAGAGCAGCTCCGTCTTGCCGAGGTTCAGCTTGAGGTGGTGATCCGTCATCCACACTGATATGTCTGCCAGACATGCAGAGATGCGATTTGCCACCTGGTTATCAGAAGGGGAAAGGAGAAAATTAATTGTGTGTCGTCTGCGTAGCAATGATAGGAGAGACCATGTGAGGATATGACAGAGCCAAGTGACTTGGTGTATAGAGAGAATAGGAGAGGGCCTAGAACTGAGCCCTGGGGGACACCAGTGGTGAGAGCACGTGGTGGGAAAACAGATTCTCGCCGCGCCACCTGGTAGGAGCGACCTGTGAGGTAGGACGCAATGCAAGAGTGAGCCGCGCCGGAGATGCCCAACTCGGAGAGGGTGGAGAGGAGGATCTGATGGTTCACAGTATCAAAGGCAGCAGATAGGTCTAGAAGGATGAGAGCAGAGGAGAGAGAGTTAGCTTTAGCAGTGCGGAGAGCCTCCGTGACACAGAGAAGAGCAGTCTCAGTTGAATGACCAGTCTTGAAACATGACTGGTTTGGATCAAGAAGGTCATTCTGAGAGAGATAGCAAGAGAGTTGGCTAAAGATGGCACGAGTTTTGGAGAGAAAAGAAGAAGGGATACTGGTCTGTAGTTGTTGACATCGGAGGGATCGAGTGTAGGGGGTGCAACTCTCGCTCTCTTGAAGACGGAAGGGACATAGCCAGTGGTCAAGGATAAGTTGATGAGCGAGGTGAGGTAAGGGAGAAGGTCTCCGGAAATGGTCTGGAGAAGAGAGGAGGGGATAGGGTCAAGCGGGCATGTTGTTGGGCGGCCGGCCGTCACAAGTCGCAAGATTTCATCTGGAGAGAGAGGGGAGAAAGAAGTCAAAGCATAGGGTAGGGCAGTGTGAGCAGGACCAGCGGTGTCATTTGACTTAATAAATGAGGATCGGATGTCGTCAACCTTCTTTTCAAAATGGTTGGCGAAGTCATCCACAGAGAGGGAGGAGGGAGGGGGAGGAGGAGGAGGATTCAGCAGGGAGGAGAAGGTGGCAAAGAGCTTCCTAGGGTTAGAGGCAGATGCTTGGAATTTAGAGTGGAAGAAAGTGGCTTTAGCAGCAGAAACAGAGGAAGAAAATGTAGAGAGGAGGGAGTGAAAAGATGACAGGTCTGCAGGGAGTCTAGTTTTCCTCCATTTCCGTTCTGTGAGCTCGCAATGAGTCGTCAAGCCACGGAGCAGGAGTGGAGGACCGAGCCGGCCGGGAGGATAGGGGACAAAGTCAAAAGATGTAGAAAGGGAGGAGAGGAGGGTTGAGGAGACAGAATAAGGAGATTGGAGGAAGAAGGATTGAGCAGAGGGAAGAGATGATAGGATGGAAGAGGAGAGAGTAGCGGGAGAGAGAGAGCGAAGGTCGCGACGGTGCATTACCATCTGAGTAGGGGCAGAGTGAGTAGTGTTGGAGGAGAGCGAGAGAGAAAAGGATACAAAGTAGTGGTCGGAGACTTGGAGGGGAGTTGCAGTGAGATTAGTAGAAGAACAGCATCTAGTAAAGATGAGGTCAATCGTATTGCCTGCCTTGTGAGTAGGGGGAGACGGTGAGAGGGTGAGGTCAAAAGAGGAGAGGAGTGGAAAGAAGGAGGCAGAGAGAAATGAGTCAAAGGTAGACGTAGGGAGGTTAAAGTCACCCAGAACTGTGAGGGGTGAGCCATCCTCAGGAAAGGAATTGATCAAGGCGTCAAGCTCATTGATGAACTCTCCAAGGGAACCTGGAGGGCGATTAATGATAAGGATGTTAAGCTTGAATGGGCTAGTGACTGTGACAGCATGGAATTCAAATGAGGAGATAGACAGATGGGTCAGGGGAGAAAAAGAGAATGTCCACTTGGGAGAGATGAGGATTCCTGTGCCACCGCCCCGCTGACCAGATGCTCTCGGGTATGCGAGAACACATGGTCAGACGAGGAGAGAGCAGTAGGAGTAGCAGTGTTTTCTGTGGTAATCCATGTTTCCGTCAGCGCCAAGAAGTCGAGGGACTGGAGGGTAGCATAGGCTGAGATGAGCTCTGCCTTGTTGGCCGCAGAACGGCAGTTCCAGAGGCTGCCGGAGACCTGGAACTCCACGTGGGTCGTGCGTGCAGGGACCACCAGGTTAGAGAGGCAGCAGCCACGCGGTGTGAGGCATTTGTATGGCCTGTGCGGAGAGGAGAGAACAGGGATAGACAGACACATAGTTGACAGGCTACAGAAAAGGCTACACTAATGCAAAGGAGATCGGAATGAAATTAACTAAACATCTGGGGAAGCGAGGCCTCCCTCACTAACCTTTCACTGAAACACTCAAATACAACTCTTCCAACTTCCACTTTAGAAATTATAATTGCTGTAATCTACAGTAGTTAAATGTTTCCAGGAATAGACTAACTTAGTTTATTCAGCCAGCTAACATGGTACAGTATTCTTCTGTGGAAACCGCCCAGGGCACCGTATAATAATAATAATAATAATAATAATAATAATAATAATGCGATTTAGCAGACGCTTTTATCCAAAGCAACTTACAGTCATGCGTGCATAAATTTTTTTTTTTTGTGTATGGGTGGTCCCAGGGATCGAACCCACTACCTTGGCGTTACAAGCGCCGTGCTCTACCAGCTGAGCTACAGAGGACCACATCCTATGATGCCATAGCTAACTAGCATGCTAGCATCCAATAACACACGGTTTAGCACCAATACTTGGTTACAACAAACTACCAATGGATCATTCATGTCCCTGTCTAGTTCCTTTCATAACGCAGAAGGAATTAAACGTTGGCTAGCTAGCACAAAGTCAGTCATGCTAGCTACACAAGTGGACTACACATCTCGAATGTTCAGAAAGTGAAGCTTACGTTGCAAAATTCTCATTGACTAAAATGATACAGTACTGCTAGCTGGTAATGTTGGCTAGCTAGCAGTGGCTGCGGTGTTGACTGTTTGAAAATGTAGCTGGCTAGCTAACCTCGATAGTTTCTCTATACTACACCTTTGTCTTTGATACCAAGACAACTATGTAGCTAGCTAACTTTACACTAATCAAATCGTTCTGTTGAAATGTACTTAGTTGCTACAGTACTGCTAGCTGGTATAGTTGGCCAGCTAGCAGTGGCTGCGGTGTTGACTTAGTATGGAAAACGGCGTCGCTGCGAATGAATGCAGCTGGCTAACATTACACTAATCAAATCAAATAGTTCCGTTGTAATGTATTTGGTTGCTACAGTACTGCTAGCTGGTAAGGTTGGCTAGCTAGCAGTGGCTGCGGTGTTGACTGCTAGCTGGTAAAGTTGGCTATAACTATCTACAATAACTACAATACCTACCTACAATAATTACAGGTACTCTTAAGCGTGAAATAACATTGGAAACAACTATCCACAGTTGCGAACAGTTACCAAATTACCAGTAGCTACCCGCTAGCTAGCTAGCTTTATTGGTCCAGGTAGTGGGTTAGCTAGCTAGCCTCGTGCTTCACCGGGCTCAGTCGAATACACTACAATACTTACCTACAATAACTACCTAAATAACTACCTGGATAAACTACCTACAATACCTAACTACAATACCTACCTACAATCTAAATGCATGGTTTAAGCGTTACTCGACACATATAAAGAAGAAGCCAAGCTTACCTCCCCGCTTAGAGGAACACAACCTCACCCCATCGCCTCCTCCACGAACGAATGTAGCTGAGATGAGGAACATTTTAGAATACGGCTGTAACCTAACCAAATATGGAAAAAGTCAAGGGGTCTGAATACTTTCCGAATGCACTGTATATCTAAGTATGTCAGTGTGTTACCTATTGATGACAGTCATCCGTCATCATGGTGACATTATAATGTGAGAGAAAATAAGGTTGCAGATGGAAATATAAAATGCCTTGGCCTAGTCAAAGTGATACACTAAACATTCAGCACCACAAAACGTTCAGGACCTCTTTATACCCTGTCCTTGGTGGTCTATAAACACCATGGTTTTGATGAGTTTAGCAGAATGCCCTGGCGAGACGAGACGATCACGTTGATCTCTGGCTGGCTGTGATGAGATGAGAGAGCGAGAGAATGGAAAGTTGTTGATGATGAGGACAGGTGGCACGGTGACCAATCTCTGGTTGGCTGGCTACACACAGTAAACATTACCTCAGCTATACCCATTCTGTCTAGTAGACACAGTAAACATGACCTCAGCTATACCCATTCTGTCTAGTAGACACACGCACACTTCAGGTGACTTTTAGAGAACGGCCAGCAAGCCAAAAGTCAGCAAGTTGTTTGTTGTCCTCAGGAGGACCCTGTGTGGCCTATTTTTACTTGTCAGCTTTTTCGATCGCAAAGTTGTTTAATAGGAGTCACTCAGCATAGTGTAGGCCTAACCTTCACCTTGCTTTGAGATGTTATACAGCTGTAGGATTGTCCTCTCCTCCAGGGGAATGTTAAGGTGGCACAACGTTGTAGGACTCCAGTCCTCTCCAAAGTAATTAGCCAAAGTGTTGTTGTGCTAATGAGTGTAGAAGCGGTTGCTGCATTTTCATGTTTTTATACATCTGTGCTCACATATGTTGGAGCGCTGGAGACCTCCAGGTAGCAGCAGATGGTCAGAGCAGAGGGCTAACCTACAAGTTCTTTCACTTCTGAAGAGATATGCAGAGAGACAGAGAGACAGAGAAACAGAGAGACAGAAACAAAGAAAGAAAAAGAAAGAAAGAAAGAAAGAAAGAAAGAAAGAAAGAAAGAAAGAAAGAAAGAAAGAAAGAAAGAAAGAAAGAAAGAAAGAGACAGACTAGGTTTATTCTGCTGTATTCCGTTGTCCTCCAGAGTTGCTGAATGCTTCTCATAAATTATCAGGTATATCAGGTTTGTTGCTCTGTTCATGCACCTTGGCTGGACTGGGAAGAGTCTTACTCTCCCTTTAGGTGCAAAACCACAACTAACCAACTTTGCAAAGCAACACATTTCAAACATTTTAGATTAGATGAGTTTATTAGTCACATACACAAGGGTTGCAGATGACATTGCAGGGTGCAGTTAAATTCTTAAGCTCCAACAGTGCAGGTCAAAAAGAGAAGTGAATGAAACAATAACAAAAACAATAAAAAATTATATATACATATTTACAACTGTAACAATGGTAAATGTCCGTTGGGGGTGTGGGCAGGGTAAATATATGTTGGGGATGGGGGGGTGACCTTTTTTACAAGGAGCGCGTTTGCGCCTACGTTGAACAATGTAGGTGCACACAGAGAAATGTAGGAGCACAATGACAAATATTTGAGGTAATAAGACACATTGGTGCTCCTAAATCAAAATGCCAGGTCGCTCAGCAGAATATTTAGGCGCATATGCCATTAAAATGGTTGCACTGTAGAGCCCTGACAACCATAGAGATGTTTAAACAGTGAAGAGTGAACCATCTGTAATTGATTGTTGAGAAGTGAAACTGTTGTTTCCATCTTCAGGAAGTGTTGTTGAATGGTTTAGGAGATACCTCGCTCTGGAAATTAAACAGTCATTTCCTCTTGCTGCTCTACAGCCTGCTCTCATTCTCCAAGGTGCCGAGAGCAGACTCTGGAACTTTCTGGAAAAACTTTCTGTTTTCGTTTCAGTTAAGGTCAGACCTTGAGTCAGACATTTCTCTCTAACTATAACACCCCTTGTATTACAAAAATTAGATAAGGGAAGTTGGGGTTTGGGTGGAGAGGGGTCAGGGTTTGTAGTGGGGGTCTCTTCTCATTTTCAATTTTTTTCCCCAGGAGATCCAACTTGGATTCCAACAGTGGATTAGTCTTATTTCTGCAACTTGGAAAGCAAGCACTGACATTCTGTTTTGATTTGAGTCAGCCCTGGCTTCCAGACTTGTTGCTCCCCCTGAGAGGGTCTCATAGGAGTTTGTGGGGTTGTTGGGGTTGTACTGTCTCCCTCCTCTGCCCTGGGAATGACTGCCCATCTGTCTGGGGGTATTGTTCTCCACACAAAGCAGAGAAGAGGAGAGGAGAGGAACCATTAAATGCTGTGGATGCACTAGGGTCTTCACACGGAGGACACGTCCACTGCCTTCTCAGAAAACCAAGCTCAGGTATCCTGGTGAAAGGGTTTGTCTCCTCTCTAGTAAATCAATCAGTGATCTCTTTATCAGTCATCCATTTCATTCATCCCTCTATGTGGATAAGAGTTTTACAAGCCATTAAGACTACAGCTCAGAGTAGAATAGAGCAGAGTAGAGCCGACTCAGGCCTTCAGTAGACACACTCACTCATAGCCTTCCCCAGAGAACTCTCAGGGCCTCAGCACCAGGGCTCTATTAAGTCATAAAAACAATAGAGGAACGATCCAAATGTCATAATATCAAGGCAGTTAATTTGTGTAGCCTAGCGGACGGAAAGACGAAAGACTTTGTATTAGAAAGAAGGGGCTGTAGCACAAAGTGAACAACTAATTAATTTAATTTTGTATTTTTGGATTACGTTTGATGAGGATTTTGTCTGAGCTGGACAGAGTGTAACCGGCCCCAGAACAGCCAAATCATCCAAGTCATTCATATGAAACTATTTAAGCACTGTTACCGCCACACACACAGAGACAAATACACACACACATACTAGTGCTGAGCGATTTGTGCTTTTTGAAGTCGGTTCGGATTCGGTTAGATTATTAAAGGGATACATCGGGATTTTGGCAATGAGGCCCTTTATCTACTTCCCCAGAGCCAGATGGACTCGTGGATATTATTTTTACGTCTCTGTGTCCAGTATGAAGGAAATTAGAGGTCGTTTCACGAGCCAATGCTAACTAGCATTAGCACAATGACTGGATGTTAGCAATTGCGCTAGTGCAAGTTAGCAACTTCCTTCAAACCGCACGCAGAGACATAAAAATGGCATCCACGAGTTCATCTGACTCTGGGGAAGTAGATAAAGGGCCTCATTACCAAAATCCTGAATTATCCCTTTAAAAGATAATGGAAATAAATAATCGATTAGACGTTAAATGCACTATGCATTATGTGGGTTGAATGCTGTAACACCACAGAATAAAACCATTAATAAAAGTCCCGTGATGGTAGTGACTGTCCATGACTGCTTATCACTTATTAACCATCAGTTATTCACATTACTTTACTTTAATAAAATATTTCAGTTGTTGTGTATGTTACACTTGTTTTATTTGATGACTTTATTATTTCATTCCAAAGCATCTCATCTCTATAGAATTGCTGCCTATGCCGTCTGACTAAATCACTATTTTAGTAGTTCTTCAAAGTAAATGAGGCATACTGCTGAATAACAACTGCCAATCACTGTATCATATTTTCAGGTAGAGATACCTCGCCAAGCAGCTGCTTTTCATTCCTCTGATCGCCCATTCTCTCTTCTCTCGGTCTCCATGTCTGCTCCAAACAGTTCTTGTTATAGCTCAGTGGTCCACGCAGATCGGACAAGTAGGCGGCGCGCAATGGATTGTGGTCATTGTAGTTAATTACCACGTTTTCTGCGCTAAACTATGTAGAACATTGACCTGTTGGAAACTACAACTCCCTACTACATCGCACAGGTCAGTCTTGATATGATTTATCTCTACAGAAACTGCGCATTGAGCTCACAAAAAATAAAAATAAACAACTAAATGGAATTCAAATAGTTGAACCGATGTCGGTCAATTAGTTGTTAAAAAAAATAAATAACAGAAATGTTGGTTAATCGCGCTGCACTAACACACACACACACACACACACACACACACACACACACACACACACACACACACACACACACACAGAGACAAACAGACAATCTGAAGACAGTCCCAACAGTGTAGCCTACATCAGACATGGAGATATTAAGGTCACTGTGTACACTACACTCACCTGTGCCAGCTTACAGGATGATATGATCAAAATGAACATGTGTTTAGAGTATAAAGAGTGAACTGACTGAACTGTTTCTACCCCCAGGGATTTAATCTCCATGGACATTGTAAAGAGCTTATAGGGGAAAGCCAGTCATAATACAAATGCCTGGAATGGATCAAATGAAAAGGCTGTTTCTCTGAATGGCCTAAGCTATCTTATGTATTAGCTACAGTCTCCAGCTATCTTAACCAGTATAGCCTAGGCTCACTGAGTAGAGGAGCTAGAAGGCACAGCTAACGTCGAGAGAGAGAGAGAGAGAGAGAGAGAGAGAGAGAGAGAGAGAGAGAGAGAGAGAGAGAGAGAGAGAGAGAGAGAGAGAGAGAGAGAGAGAGAGAGAGAGAGAGAGAGAGAGAGAGAGAGAGAGAGAGAGAGAGAGAGAGAGAGAGAGAGAGAGAGAGAGAGAGAGAGAGAGAGAGAGAGAGAGAGAGAGAGAGAGAGAGAGAGAGAGAGAGAGAGAGAGAGAGAGAGAGAGAGAGAGAGAGAGAGAGATAACCTCATATAGCCTCATTGTAACACATGAACTGTGCGATATTTGGTGGAGTCAACATGGAGGCACGAGACAGTACACCTGGGCGCATGTGAGAGAGAACACCATCTCTATGGCCAGGTTAGATAGGTTTTATTGTTCAGGTCTGTAAATCAAGTGTGATAACCCCAGTGGGATTTTCTGATCATTGTTTAATAACAGAGGTGGTGTTCATTAACGATGTAAAACCCAAAAGCGCATACTGGCATTTTAATGTAACTTTATTGAGTGATGCTCACTTCAGGAAATGTTTAAGTTTTTTCTGGGAGAGGTGGAGGTCTCAAAAGGCCAGTTTTGTATCCCTTCACAGTGGTGGGATATAGGGAAAATCCAGATTCAACAATTCTGTAATCAATACACGAGGAATGTCACCAAGGATATCACCAGATCAATGAAAGCCCTAAAGACTGAAATAGTGGAACTCATGACGTTGGTTGAGACCACAGGAGATCGAGGCCATACTCAGGCCCTCAAGAGGAAAAAAGCTGCATTGGCAGACCTGCTGGGCAGTTAAAACAGTTAATGGCCATGGCTGGGCCCGCCTTAATGGATGGAAGACGGGTAGCTGAACATTTGGGGGTGAGGTCGGAAAGGATTGTCGGACAACTGCTGGGAAGCTGCAGGAAGGTTCTGTCAGCAGAAGAGTGGGGTATGCTGAATAGTCACAAGAAGAAGGTACAAGATGAAAACGTCTCATTTCCAAGACTAGGGATTACACCCAATATCCCAGAGTCAGAAAGAAAGGCGTTATTACTGGATTTGAGAGGGTTGGAAGAGGTGGGTTTGGATGAGGTGAATGGGAAAGACTTATATAGGGGGTGTGCCAAGGTGTTGAATAAAGATACATTGAAAAATAGAAAAGACACTCCATGGAGGGTAAAATTGGGCATTGATGACAAGGTAAAGACAGCATGGAGAGCACTGTACAAGTCACCGTTACAAAAGGGTACTGGTGATATGCAATGGAGGGTTTTGCATAGCATCATTGCAGTTAATGCTTTTGTATCTGTTATTAACTCAGATGTTGGAGATGGATGTCCTTTTTGTAATATCAGAGAAACAATTTTTCATTGTTTTATGGAGTGTGAGAGGATAAAACCTCTCTTGGAAATGCTGGAGTCTTTGTTTAAAGCTGTAGGGGAGATTTTCAATAACACTGTTTTTATTATGGGGTTTCAATATAGTAAGCAACAGAAAAGAAAATGTCAACTGTTACATTTTATTTTGGGACAAGCTAAGATGTCAATTTTTCTGAGTAGGAAACATAAGATAGAAACGGGATATGGGCAGGATGTAAGATGTGTTTTTAAAGGATTAGTGAAAGCGAGAATAAAAGTGGATTTTGAGTTCTTCTCGGCTGTAAAAGATCTCCCATTGTCTCCCATTTTTTTGTTGATGAAATGAGTTGAATGTATATGTTTTTTTGTATTTTTATTTAATTTATATTTATTTATATTTTTGTTTTCATTTTTATTTAGGAATGACATTTGTTGTTTCATTTCTGAAAAGGCAGTGTGCCATTATTTATGTTAACACTTGAGTATAAAATAAAGGTTTTATAAAAACGCAAAACTCTCTCTCTCTCTCTGTCTCTCTCTCTCGCTCTCTCTCTCTCTCTGTCTCTCTCTTTATCTTCTCTCTCTCTCTCTCTCTCTCTCTCTCTCTCTCTCTCTCTCGACGTTAGCTGTGCCTTCTAGCTCCTCTACTCAGTGAGCCTAGGCTCTCTCTAGCATATTTCACTCACTCTGAGATGAGATGACACATCTGGCAACCAATTAGAAAGAGATCTGCTTTGGTCCCTGAACAATATCTAATTTAGATCACACACACACACACACACACACACACACACACACAGACAGACAGATCTCTGTTCATGTGTCTGTTTGGGATGGCTCAGCCTCCACTCACACTGAGACAGAAAGCCTTTCATCTTGTTGTGAGGCTAAGCCTACACGGGAAAATAACGATACATGGATAATTTTACCGTACAGTATATTGGGTGAAACATCTCTAGAGCGTTTCTCTCACATCTCTGTCTGGTGGTGAGGCTAATCAATGACGATGATCAGACCACCACTGTGGCCTGCGACACTACAATCTCCTTGACTGATCTAATGATTGGGTGAATCTCTAAAGTATGTAATTATTTCCTTGCATCCTTGATACCTTGATCCCTAGCCTCCTAAAACACATTGAAGGATAAGATGAAAGGTTGATCAGCCATCTTCCATATTCCTGGGCTTCCTATGCTTGCTCTGGTATAGATACCACGAGAAAAACGTAAGCAAAACGTGTTTTTTTGGGGAAACGATCTCCGGCTAAGTAGCTCATGGACAACAATGTAAGGAGATTTATAACCATTGTTGTTTTCTGCTCTGCTGAGACAACGTAGCTAAAACATGTCCGGGGTTTCAGCTCTATGCTAGGACGATTAGACGAGCTAGATCTTCACATACTCTTTAATATACACGGCACGTAGCCTAGTACTGCATAGATTACAGTATACCATCTATCACTAGGCTAGGCACACAGCATCCCCTTAGAAGAACAGCTATTGGTAGACTAGTGCCTTAGTGAGGGGTGCCACCCTACAGGGTGTAGAATCTAAACATCTAAACGGAAGGGGGATGAAAGTTAACCTTGGGGGTCTGAGGGGCTCACATGGCAGGGGGTGAGGGAGGGATGTGAGGTGGGGCCTCAAGGTTGCCGATCTCAGAGCAAAGAGGAAAGATACTGCAGCGTTAGCAGGTTCTAATACTACGCAGTCTTGTTGCTAGGATACCCTCATTTTTTTTACTGTGTTTTGCAGTGTTATGGGGTGTGCACTCTTACTGTCTTTCCTGGTGTCTCCCCCTCTCAATCCATCCATCCATCTCTCTCTCTCTCTCTCTCTCTCTCTCTCTCTCTCTCTCTCTCTCTCTCTCTCTCTCTCTCTCTCTCTCTCTCTCTCTCTCTCTCTCTCTCTCTCTCTCTCTCTGTCTCTCTCTCTCTCTCTCTCTCTCTCTCAATCCATCCATCCATCTCTCTCTCTCTCTCTCTCTCCCTCTCCCTCTCTCTCTCTCTCTCTCTCTCTCTCTCTCTCTCTCTCTCTCTCTCTCTCTCTCTCTCTCTCTCTCTCTCTCTCTCTCTCTCTCTCTCTCTCTCTCTCTCTCTCTCTCTCTCTCTCTCTCTCAATCCATCCATCCATCTCTCTCTCTCTCTCGTTTTCTTCTGTCCTTGACAAGCCTGTCACTTTTGTGTTTGTTTAACTTCAAAGCGAGTTGAGTCTTGTTGGGGAAGAATGCCAGCAGTGGACCCACAGTTTCCTGGTTGTATAGCTGTGGATGAGAAACAGTTGTTCTGTCAGCTCCATTCCTACAGACTCTACCTTTATAGTCGTAACAGACAGACAAACACTGAACATAGGCTAGTTCTAACACAACACATGCTAAATGGCTCCTACAAAGGCCTCTACCCATAGTAGAATTTAAACATAAGGCATCCCAGCCTAATTTTGATGCATTCTGTCTAGACAATTTTTTTTTTTTATGTCAGTCGTGACAACCTTTTAAATGTGAGTAACGACAACCTTGGATGATATTTGCTTTGGGAGCCTCTACACATCTTCTAAATCGAACCAATCAAGGGGAAACACTGGAACACATCAATGATGACTATATTGTAGAATGTCAATATTGTTTCTCAATGTGCATCTCCTTATCCTAACCTTAAGATGGTGGCATGTTTTTGTCACGCTGGTGTGGTCACAGCAGTGGGATGGACATTTGAAAGAGTGGTGAGTTAGAGGTTAGCATTACATAAAGCTGGAGAGAGGGAAGCTGAGGGCTGGCCATCCCCTGTACCACAGCTGCAGCAGTTAGGAGGTGTTAGAAAACTAACCCTCCTTCACAAGCTGCGAGAGAGAGAATGAGAGAGAGCGAGAGAGAGAAAGAGCAAGAATAAATATCTTCATCTGCAGGAGAGAGAGAGAGAGAGAGAGAGAGAGAGAGAGAGAGCAAGAATACATATCTTCATCTGCAGGAGAGAGAGCGAGAGAGAGAGAGAGAGAGAGCAAGAATACATATCTTCATCTGCAGGAGAGAGAGAGAGAGAGAGAGAGAGAGAGAGAGAGAGAGAGAGAGAGAGAGAGAGAGAGAGAGAAAGAATGAGCAAGAATAAATATCTTCATCTGCAGGAGAGAGAGAGAGAGAGAGAGAGAGAGAGAGAGAGAGAGAGAGAGAGAGAAAGAATGAGCAAGAATAAATATCTTCATCTGCAGGAGAGAGAGAGAGAGAGAGAGAGAGAGAGAGAGAGAGAGAGAGAGAGAGAGAGAGAGAGAGAGAGAGATGGGAGAGTGCCTGGGGTCTGACTGGTGTGGTTTAGCTTTCGCTTCAAAGAGAATCTGTTAAACTCAGCCCAGTGTGAGACTAGATGTCAGAATCAGACCTCTCACTGAGCTGAATAACAGAGAGTCTCCTGGTCCTCTGGTCCCATGGTCCTCTGGTTGTCTGGTCTGCCAGTCAGGCAGAAACCTCTCATGTGGCCCTGTGCAGACACACACAGTAATGCTGATAGAGCCCTACAGCACTAACTCACACACCATTACCATTACCTAGCAGCAATCCTCCTGATCTGCTAGAACTCTGTCAGTGGGTATAGGAGGCTAGAAGCGCATTGCTCTGTCAGTGGGTATAGGAGGCTATGAGCCCATAGCTCTGCCAGTGGGTATAGGAGGCTATGAGCCCATAGCTCTGCCAGTGGGTATAGGAGGCTATGAGCCCATAGCTCTGCTAGTGGGTATAGGAGGCTATGAGCCCATTGCTCTGCCAGTGGGTATAGGAGGCTATGAGCCCATAGCTCTGCCAGTGGGTATAGGAGGCTATGAGCCCATAGCTCTGTCAGTGGGTATAGGAGGCTATGAGCCCATAGCTCTGCTAGTGGGTATAGGAGGCTATGAGCCCATAGCTCTGCCAGTGGGTATAGGAGGCTATGAGCCCATAGCTCTGCCAGTGGGTATAGGAGGCTATGAGCCCATAGCTCTGTCAGTGGGTATAGGAGGCTATGAGCCCATAGCTCTGCCAGTGGGTATAGGAGGCTATGAGCCCATAGCTCTGCTAGTGGGTATAGGAGGCTATGAGCCCATAGCTCTGTCAGTGGGTAAAGGAGGCTATGAGCCCATTGCTCTGTCAGTGGGTATAGGAAGCTATGAGCCCATAGCTCTGTCAGTGGGTATAGGAGGCTATGAGCCCATAGCTCTGCTAGTGGGTATAGGAGGCTATGAGCCCATAGCTCTGTCAGTGGGTAAAGGAGGCTATGAGCCCATTGCTCTGCCAGTGGGTATAGGAGGCTATGAGCCCATAGCTCTGTCAGTGGGTATAGGAGGCTATGAGCCCATAGCTCTGCTAGTGGTATAGGAGGCTATGAGCTCATAGCTCTCTCATTGGGTATAGGAGGCAAAGTCAAACCTCTGTAGAGTAGAGATCCTCTGGGAGCAAATCCATAACATGCCATGGAGGTTTAGGGGGGGTATTGCAACCAGAGAAATGTGTTGACCGGGCCTTGAAGGAGACGCAGTAAACATGACCATATTGTTATTATGGATTTAGTAATGAAACTCTGGGGTTATGTAATGCATTGCTTCACGGTTTGTGGTGTGACCTTCACTGTATGGTGTGTGTATGAGGCCAAAGACAGGGAGGGGTCAGTCTTAATGCTATGCACAGGTCAACAGTACCGGGTCGACATCATCATTGGTAGTCTACTGATTATAATAGCTAGTTACCTTCGTACACTATTAACTTTTAACAGGATCTTTTTTTGCTTACATGAAGAACACCACTTTAATTGGACTGGATGAGGCTAATACTATACATATTGATAAATGAATTTGTGTTGATGCTTTGGTCATAGGCGTCAGGCCCTCCCCTTCCCTATAGAATGGCTCAAGCCCATCCAAAGCCAATTAGTTATAACATTCAAGGTACAAAGCCAAATAGGCACAGATCTAGGGTCAGCTTCCCTGCCCCAAATCCTAATCTAAACGTTTTGGGAGGAAAACATGTAAGCGAATGAGGCTGGGATGAGGACTTGGTCCTGTATAGTGAATGAGGCTGGGATGAGGACTTGGTCCTGTATAGTGAATGAGTCTGGGATGAGGACTTGGTCCTGTATAGTGAATGAGGCTGGGATGAGGACTTGGTCCTGTATAGTGAATGAGGCTGGGATGAGGACTTGGTCCTGTATAGTGAATGAGGCTTGGATGAGGACTTGGTCCTGTATAGTGAATGAGGCTGGGATGAGGACTTGGTCCTGTATAGTGAATGAGGCTGGGATGAGGACTTGGTCCTGTATAGTGAATGAGGCTGGGATGAGGACTTGGTCCTGTATAGTGAATGAGGCTGGGATGAGGACTTGGTCCTGTATAGTGAATGAGGCTGGGATGAGGACTTGGTCCTGTATAGTGAATGAGGCTGGGATGAGGACTTGGTCCTGTATAGTGAATGAGGCTGGGATGAGGACTTGGTCCTGTATAGTGAATGAGGCTGGGATGAGGACTTGGTCCTGTATAGTGATTGGCATGTTGTCATTGTCATGTTGTCATAGCCAGCTATTGCTGTTCAAGCAGGCAGAAATACAGCCGGTATGATGAGTTTTGTATCATATTGAGAGAGAGAGAGAGAGAGAGAGAGAGAGAGAGAGAGAGAGAGAGAGAGAGAGAGAGAGAGAGAGAGAGAGAGAGAGAGAGGGGGGGGGGGGGGGGGAGGGGGGGGGGGGGGAGAGAGAGAGAGAGAGAGAGAGAGAGAGAGAGAGAGAGAGAGAGGAGAGAGAGAGAGAGAGAGAGAGAGAGAGAGAGAGAGAGAGAGAGAGAGAGAGAGAGAGAGAGACCAGCGCTTACTGCAAGGGATGAAGTACCGGTAGTCCCTCCTCAGATTGATTCGGGAGAGGTTAACACCCCCCCACCCCCCACACACACACACACACACACACATGTGCACACACACACACTAATATACCTCATGGTTCTCAGAATGAAGCAGAAGGCATAGAGGGTATCCACTTGATGAATGCAGTAGTCATTCATGGCTGAATTGAGTAGGGACTTGATATACTAACCCATTGTACTATGATTAGTTTAGAAACAGTAAGAGGATATAGCTGATATAGTGATACCATAGCCTAGAGTTAGCTTATGAAGAGATATTGTCTGGTATACATGCATTAGGTAGCTGTCCTGCAGTCAAATGACCAAATCGCCCTCTAGTGGCCTCATGGGTGGAATGTTATTAATATTTTTCATAATTTCATCAATAATAAACTATTCTTTTGTATTTTATGCTGAATATATTTGTCTTCTGTGATGTATATAAAGTGTAATATTGGACGTTTCCTGACTTCTAGCTGCCCTCTGGAGCAGAGTTCTAATTACTAGTGTCCTTTTCTGACATACAGTTCTCCCAATAGCCCACCATCAACCAATCACAGTACAGGAAACCAACCATTAGCTAATCTCAGTAGAGGACAGAGAATGGCCCCACCCTGCCACTCCATGTTTTCTTAATGTGGTTTGACACAGTGCCCTCCCCTGCTGTGGAGGTCACTACACACAATATTGGAGAGTGGAGAGAGGAGGAGAGGGAGATGGGTGCAGAGAGAGGAGAGGTGGTGGGTAAGAGAGAGGAGAGGGTGGTGGGTAAGAGAGAGGAGAGGTGGTGGGTAAGAGAGAGGAGAGGGTGGTGGGTAAGAGAGAGGAGAGGGAGAGGGGTGCAGAGGGAGGAGAGGAGAGGTGGAGGTAAGAGAGGGGAGGGAGAGGGGTGCAGAGGGAGAGAGAGAAAACGTCCTTTAGCTTTAACCATTTCACCCTGTGAGGGCACATTCCTCGAAGTCAATCGAACTGTAAACAATTAAACAAGAAGGGACACCTAGGGATCCATGGAAACATCTTGGCAAGTACAGTAACATTTCAAGGAAACGTGTTCTTAGTCGCAGAAGAGCCGTGTAGAACCCCTAAACAAGGAATGTTCTGGTTATCTGTCAGGACTAGTTGTCAAATGTTTTTTTCAAAAAGTTTGTGGCATCCATTCATTCTCCTGTGTATAATAGCAAATCGAGTTTTGCATCTCTTTCTCTCGCTCTCTCTCTCTCCCTCTCTCAATTCAATGTAAAACATTTCAATTTAAGGGGCATTATTGGCATGGGAAACATATGTTTACATTGCCAAAGCAAGTGAAATGGATCCACAAAAGTGAAATGAAAGTGAACAGTAAATATTACACACACACAAGTTCCAAAAGAATAGAGACAGAATCCTCTTCAATCTGTCTGGTAGGAGGGGATCTCATGGGATTGTCTCGGCTCAACTGGAGTTACCTCGGAGACAGAAGTAGAACCTGGAGTTGTTTCTTACTGTGTGACATCACCATTAGAAACTCTGGGTCCTAGCAGGTTATAGGAGGAGGCTATAGCCTAACTAGGGCCCAGAGGTTTTTCCTGATCAATGGTCTGGGTTTGAAAAACACCTGCCCCAACTCAGGAATACCAAAGGTCACAGCCTAGTCTAAAATAAATCCATCAGAATCATTCGGAATAGAAGTAAGCTACATTGTAGAAGTCTGTTTAATGGCTTTTTGTCTGACCAGTGAACATAGACAGAAAGTCTGCTTATCTTCACTAGATCTGTTGTTGTCGAAGTGAGTTCTAGGTCATGAAACTTCCAATCCAATTTGAAATCCAATTTTAGGGATGGTGAACGAGATGTCTGTCTGAAAAGCAATCTAAACAGTCTGTACATCAAGTCTCTGTAAGTCATTGTAATAATGACTTTGCCAATAGACTTTGAAGTCTGTCTTTATCCATCAATGCTATAGATGGCTGAAAAGCAGCAGCTGGCAGTGGTGAATGGAGAGGGATGTGTTTGAATCGGCTCCCCAGTCACATTAGGGAAAATCATATGGCACCCTGTTTCTCACCCTGTTTCTCACCCTGTTTTTGCTTTTCCATTTATTTGTTTTGATAAAATATCTGTAATGCAAGAACAATTGGCTTATTATTTTTATGAAAATATATATATATAAAAAAAAAAAAATACAAAATATAATATATATAGACTTAAATAGGTGGATAAAAATTCCTGATTTATATATTAAATGTAGGATCTTGGATATCCTGTTCCATCTTGGGTGGCGATGTGTTGCCCAGACTTGCTTGACACAGGTGATGCTGTGGGTGTTTGGAAGTGTAGTCAGTCAGACTTGGTGAGGTGAAGAGGAAGCTGTCTGTCAAGCTGCCTGGCGGCTAATTGCTGGCTTACATGCTCTGATCGGATACAGCAGGCTATTGCCCTCACAACACAATACAACCCTATAGACAGGTTGAATCTTGTTCATTCACTTGCGTTCATTCACTGTAACTGAATGTCCCTAAAAGGCCTGGAAAAGTTTTAAGGGGATTTCAATTGTTACTTTTTCTCATTTAACTATTGCGTCAGTCTCCACATAGTGTGATAGGATTTCCAGCGCTGGATAATATACATTGGCAGTGGGAGTTCTACTTATTGAGGAATGCCCTCACTAGCCTGGCTGTGTATTTCTCTTTTACTGTGAGCCCTTACAGTCTAGTTACGTGAGCTCAACACTCAACGCCAGCCAGCAGTAAGCTACTCTCCTATGTGTGTGTGTGTGTGTGTGTGTGTGTGTGTGTGTGTGTGTGTGTGTGTGCTTTTGCGTGTTATTGTGCGTGTGTGTGTGATAGGAAGTCTCACCCACTTGACTAATTCAAAATGGTGAAAGTCTTCAATGGTGCTGTCCATGCTAAAACAGGCTTTTGGGCACTGGATTCCTCTATCTATCTCTATGGTTGAAATACACAGAGCAGGGTACCATGTGGAGATGGGTTGTTAAATACACAGAGCATAGTACCATGTGGAGATGGGTTATTAAATACACAGAGCAGGGTACCATGTGGAGATGGGTTGTTAAATACACAGAGCATAGTACCATGTGGAGGTGGGTTGTTAAATACACAGAGCATAGTACCATGTGGAGGTGAGTTGAGGTGGGCCAAGTCCTTTCTATTTCCATTTGACAAGGAGAGGAGTCTGGTCGCTGGTCCACAGATGGTCGTCACTATCTGGCTGTACTGGAGTTATGGAGTCATGGATCTCTCTAACAAAAAATGCAAGGCCAGCACTAACCCTCCTAACTTTACAGCACTAACCCTCCTAACTTTACAGCATTAACCCTCCTAACTTTACAGCACTAACCCTCCTAACCTTACAGCACTATCCCCCCTAACTTTATAGCACTAACCCCCCTAACTTTACACCACTAATCCCCTAACTTTACAGCACCAACCCCCCTAACTTTACATCACTAACCCCCCTAACTTTACAGCACTAACCCTCCTAAATTTACAGCACTAACCCTAACCTAACAGCACTAACCCCCCTAACCTTACAGCACTAACCCCCTAACTTTACAGCACCAACCCCCCTAACTTTACATCACTAACCCCCCTAACTTTACAGCACTAACCCTCCTACCCTTACAGTACTAACCCTCCTAACCTTACAGCACTAACCCTAACCTAACCTTACAGCACTAACCCTCCTAACCTTACAGCACTAACCCTAACCTTACAGTACAAACCCTCCTAACCTTACAGTACTAACCCTCCTAACCTTACAGCACTAACCCCCCTAACTTTACAGCACTAACCCTCCTAACTTTACAGCACAAACCCCCCTAACTTTACAGCACTAACCCTCCTAACTTTACAGCACTAACCCCCCTAACCTTACAGCACTAACCCTAACCTTACAGCACTAACCTTAACCTTACAGCACTAACCCTCCTAACCTTACATCACTAACCCTCCTAACCTTACAGTACTAACCCTCCTAACCTTACAGTACTAACCCTCCTAACCTTACAGCACTAACCCTCCTAACCTTACAGCACTAACCCTCCTAACCTTACATCACTAACCCTCCTAACCTTACAGTACTAACCCTCCTAACCTTACAGTACTAACCCTCCTAACCTTACAGCACTAACCCTCCTAACCTTACAGTACTAACCCTCCTAACCTTACAGCACTAACCCTAACCTAACAGTACTAACCCTCCTAACCTTACAGCACTAACCCTCCTAACCTTACAGTACTAACCCTCCTAACCTTACAGCACTAACCCTCCTAACCTTACAGTACTAACCCTCCTAACCTTACAGCACTAACCCTCCTAACCTTACAGCACTAACCCTCCTAACCTTACAGTACTAACCCCCTAACTTTACAGCACTAACCTTAACCTTACAGCACTAACCTTAACCTTACAGCACTAACCTTAACCTTACAGCACTAACCCTCCTAACCTTACAGCACTAACCCTCCTAACCTTACAGCACTAACCCTCCTAACCTTACAGCACTAACCCTAACCTTACAGTACTAACCCTCCTAACCTTACAGTACTAACCCTCCTAACCTTACAACACTAACCCTCCTAACCTTACAGTACTAACCCTCCTAACCTTACAGCACTAACCCTCCTAACCTTACAGTACTAACCCTCCTAACCTTACAGCACTAACCCTCCTAACCTTACAGCACTAACCCTAACCTTACAGTACTAACCCTCCTAACCTTACAGTACTAACCCTCCTAACCTTACAACACTAACCCTCCTAACCTTACAGTACTAACCCTCCTAACCTTACAGCACCAACCCTAACCTTACAGTACTAACCCTCCTAACCTTACAGCACTAACCCTCCTAACCTTACAGCACCAACCCTAACCTTACAGTACTAACCCTCCTAACCTTACAGTACTAACCCTAACTTTACAGAAATAGACCCAGGATAAATACCTATCCTATTTGCTCATCAATTCTGACTATGTTGCCACTTGCATAGCCTATAGTATGTCCTTTCTGGCCTGGCCGTATAGTGACTACCATCTGTGGACAGGAACAGGGAGCCGTATAGTGACTACCATCTATGGACAGGAACAGGGAGCCGTATAGTGACTACCATCTATGGACAGGAACAGGGAGACGTATAGTGACTACCCTCTATGGACAGGAACAGGGAGCCGTATAGTGACTACCATCTATGGACAGGAACAGGGAGCCGTATAGTGACTACCATCTGTGGACAGGAACAGGGAGACGTATAGTGACTACCATCTATGGACAGGAACAGGGAGACGTATAGTGACTACCATCTATGGACAGGAACAGGGAGCCGTATAGTGACTACCATCTATGGACAGGAACAGGGAGACGTATAGTGACTACCATCTATGGACAGGAACAGGGAGCCGTATAGTGACTACCCTCTATGGACAGGAACAGGGGAGACGTATAGTGACTACCATCTATGGACAGGAACAGGGAGCCGTATAGTGACTACCATCTATGGACAGGAACAGGGAGCCGTATAGTGACTACCATCTATGGACAGGAACAGGGAGACGTATAGTGACTACCATCTATGGACAGGAACAGGGAGCCGTATAGTGACTACCATCTATGGACAGGAACAGGGAGACGTATAGTGACTACCATCTATGGACAGGAACAGGGAGACGTATAGTGACTACCATCTATGGACAGGAACAGGGAGCCGTATAGTGACTACCATCTATGGACAGGAACAGGGAGCCGTATAGTGACTACCATCTATGGACAGGAACAGGGAGACGTATAGTGACTACCCTGCTGTATCAGACAATTATGACACACACACACACACACACACACACACTCAAACACACACACACACACAAACACACGCATCGGGGTCTGACTAATTTACAATATTTAGCCTACAGAAGAACCCTACGTTTGTTTATTACATGTATAGTGACTGGGCCAGTTTAGCTGTTTATATGCTTGTAGCTATTGCATGGTACTGTAACTCAAAAGGTCATTTGTTGGTTGTTGATGTACAGTCTAGTAGCTTGTTAAAGTCTATTGACCTGCGATTTAAGGGTGTGTTAATTGACCAGTATCTGGTTATCGACCCGCCTGTCTCTGTCTAACTTCCCATAGAGGATATAGCTTCCCGGAGGATGGAACGTAGACAGGAGTCTTGTTACTCTTACGCGTCTCGGCTGAGTGTGTGTGTGTGTGTGTGTGTGTGTGTGTGTGTGTGTGTGTGTGTGTGTTTGTGTGTGTGTGTTATCACACATCTGGGGGGGATATGATGCGTCTATCCTATATGCATCATCACTGTTGGTCACCTGACTAATACACGCCTATAACTGTTTGTGTTATGTGTGTGTGTGTGTGTGTGAGTGTCGTGTCTGTGCAACGGCCTGTGTGTGTGTGTGTTTGAGTGTCGTGTGTATCTAATACCATGATTTCCAGATCATCAGCCCACATAACAGCCAGCTCCCGGTTCTTATGATTATGTCAGGTGGAGAATGGTTCTTATGATTTGGTCAGTTGGAGAATGGCTCTTATGATTAGGGCAGGTGGAGAATGGCTCTTATGATTAGGTCAGGGGGAGAATGGCTCTTATGATTAGGTCAGGTGGAGAATGGCACTTATGATTAGGTCAGGTGGAGAATGGCACTTATGATTAGGTCAGGTGGAGAATGGCTCTTATGATTAGGTCAGGTGGAGAATGGCTCTTATGATTAGGTCAGGTGGAGAATGGCTCTTATGATTAGGTCAGGTGGAGAATGGCTCTTATGATTAGGTCAGGTGGAGAATGGCTCTTATGATTAGGTCAGGTGGAGAATGGCTCTCTGGCAACCCTTAAATATGAATCTCTTCAAAATCAAAGCTGGGGACTTATTTCTGTAGTTTTAGATAATTATTATATTCTATTCATGTAGAATGAGGCTTGAGGTACTACAGTACCTGGTCTAGTTCAGTACCTGGTCTAGTTCAGTACCTGGTCTAGTTCAGTACCTGGTCTAGTTCAGTACCTGGTCTAGTTCAGTACCTAGTATAGTTCAGTACCTGGTCTAGTTCAGTACCTAGTATAGTTCAGTACCTGGTCTAGTTCAGTACCTAGTATAGTTCAGTACCTGGTCTAGTTTGCTGTGTCTGTTTCCACCAACACAAAGTGACCAGTGTGAATGAGAGCATTGGTAGTAGGCTACAGTATCAGTGGCTGGAATGAGACACCAGACACCTCCTCAGGGACTGAGCTCTACACACCTGGAACAACATTTTACATTTACATTTTAGTCATTTAGCAGACGCTCTTATCCAGAGCGACTTACAGTTAGTGAATACATATTTTTTTATACTGGCCCCCTGTGGGAATCAAACCCACAACCCTGGCGTTGCAAACGC
Source organism: Coregonus clupeaformis (assembly GCF_020615455.1). Taxonomy (NCBI): domain Eukaryota; kingdom Metazoa; phylum Chordata; class Actinopteri; order Salmoniformes; family Salmonidae; genus Coregonus; species Coregonus clupeaformis. The sequence goes on along the minus strand of NC_059224.1, from coordinate 13,367,285 downwards.
CATGCTCTATCAACTGAGCTACATCCCTGCCGGCCATTCCCTCCCCTACGCTGGGCCAATTGTGCGCCGCCCATGAGTCTCCCGGTCGCGGCCGGCTGCGACAGAGCCTGGATTCGAACCAGGATCTCTAGTGGCACAGTTAGCACTGCGATGCAGTGCCTTAGACCACTGCGCCACTCAGGAACTGAGCTCTACACACCTGGAACAACTCAGGAACTGAGCTCTACACACCTGGAAAAACTCAGGAACTGAGCTCTATACACCTGGAACACCTCTTCAGGGACTGAGCTGTATACACCTGGAACATCTCCTCAGGGACTGAGCTCTATACACCTGGAACACCTCTTCAGGGACTGAGCTCTATACACCTGGAACACCTCCTCAGGGACTGAGCTGTATACACCTGGAACACCTCATCGGGGACTGAGCTCTATACACCTGGAACACCACCTCAGGGACTGAGCTCTATACACCTGGAACAACTCCTCAGGGACTAAGCTGTATACACCTGGAACACCTCATCAGGGACTGAGCTCTATACACCTGGAAAACCACCTCAGGGACTGAGCTGTATACACCTGGAACACCTCATCAGGGACTGAGCTCTATACACCTGGAACACCTCCTCAGGGACTGAGCTCTATACACCTGGAACACCTCATCAGGGACTGAGCTCTATACACCTGGAACACCACCTCAGGGACTGAGCTCTATACACCTGGAACACCTCCTCAGGAACTGAGCTCTATACACCTGGAACACCTCATCAGGGACTGAGCTATATACACCTGGAACACCTCATCAGGGACTGAGCTCTATACACCTGGAACACCTCCTCAGGGACTGAGCTCTATACACCTGGAACACCTCATCAGGGACTGAGCTCTATACACCTGGAACACCACCTCAGGGACTGAGCTCTACACACCTGGAACACCTCCTCAGGAACTGAGCTCTATATACACCTGGAACACCTCCTCAGGGACTGAGCTATATACACCTGGAACACCTCCTCAGGAACTGAGCTCTATACACCTGGAACACCTCCTCAGGGACTGAGCTATATACACCTGGAACACCTCATCAGGAACTGAGCTCTATACACCTGGAACACCTCCTCAGTGACTGAGCTATATACACCTGGAACACCTCCTCAGGAACTGAGCTCTATGGTCTATACACCTGGAACACCTCCTCAGGAACTGAGCTCTATAAACCTGGAACACCACCTCAGGAGCTGAGCTCTATGGTCTATACACCTGGAACACCACCTCAGGAACTGAGCTCTATGGTCTATACACCTGGAACACATCCTCAGGAACTGAGCTCTATGGTCTATACACCTGGAACACCACCTCAGGAACTGAGCTCTATACACCTGGAACACCTTCTCAGGAACTGAGCTCTATACACCTGGAACACCTCCTCAGGAACTGAGCTCTATACACCTGGAACACCTCCTCAGGAACTGAGCTCTATGGTCTATACACCTGGAACACCACCTCAGGAACTGAGCTCTATGGTCTATACACCTGGAACACCTCCTCAGGAACTGAGCTCTATACACCTGGAACACCTCTTCAGGAACTGAGCTCTATGGTCTATACACCTGGAACACCACCTCAGGAACTGAGCTCTATGGTCTATACACCTGGAACACCTCCTCAGGAACTGAGCTCTATACACCTGGAACACCACCTCAGGAACTGAGCTCTATGGTCTATACACCTGGAACACCTCCTCAGGAACTGAGCTCTATAAACCTCGAACACCACCTCAGGAACTGAGCTCTATGGTCTATACACCTGGAACACCACCTCAGGAACTGAGCTCTATGGTCTATACACCTGGAACACCTCCTCAGGAACTGAGCTCTATACACCTGGAACAACTCCTCAGGGACTGAGCTCTATGGTCTATACACCTGGAACACTTCCATCTCACTTCTTTCATAGGGGATTGTAGGCTACACACTCTTAGAAAAACGGGTTCCAAAAGGGTTCTTCGGATGTCCCCATAGGAGATCCCGTTTTGGTTTCAGGTAGAACTCATTTGGGTTCCATGTAGAACCCTCTGTGGAAAGGAACCAAAAGGGTTCTACATGGAACCAAAAAGGGTTATTTTTAAAGGGTTCTCCTATGGTGACAGCCGTTGAACCCTTTTAGGTTCTAGATAGCACCTTTTTTTCTAAGAGTGCAGGGTCAACAGAGTGCGTTTTGTCCACCAGAGGTTTAGCTAGTAGACCACAACTCAAACACACTGACGTCTCTATCTGTGCCTCACTGTGCACATAGTGGAGTAGGTCCAAGGTCTCTCGGGGACAATCCCAGTACCAGATCCACCCAGTCAATGATTAGCCTGCAGAGAGGAGAAACTGGAACAGCCTGACCTGGTAAATGTGTAAGAGTGACCGAGTGTGTTGAAACACTAGCCTGGGCACCATCCTGTTGGTGCTAACGTTCCACTCTGGCATGAGTGGCCTTGAGTGGAATGATAGCACAAACAGATCTGGGACCAGCCTATTGAAACCCTGCAATCCAGGAAGGAATAATCTCCCTTTTGACCCACTGGGCATGTGCAGAGGACACAAGCAATTTAAGCTCACCTACAAAGTGGTGTCATTGTCAGACACTTTCCCCTCTACCCGTTTTTGGTTTAAGATGGCATTAGGATCACTTTCAATTAAGTGACATCACTCTGAATTACGTGTGTGGTCTAGCTAGCTACACTGTATATACAGCAGTATGTGGACACCCCTTCAAATGAGTGGATTCTATTTCAGCCACACATGTTGCTGACAGGTGTATAAAATTGAGCACACAGCCATGCCATCTCCATAGAAAAAAACATTGTCAGTAGAATGCCCTTACTGAACTGCTCAGTGACTTTCAAAGCGTAACTGTCATAGGATGCCACCTTTCCAACAAGTCAGTTCGTCAAATTTTTGCCCTGCTAGAGCTGCCCCGGTCAACTGTAAGTGCTGTTATTGTGAAGTGGAAACGTCTAGGAGCAACAACCGCTCAGCCGCGAAGTGGTAGGCCACACAGCTCACAGAACGGGACCGCCGAGTGCTGAAGCACGTAGCGCTTAAAAATCGTCTGTCCTCGGTTGCAACACTCACTACCGAGTTCCAAACTGCCTCTGGTAGCAACGTCAGCACAATAACTTTGTCTGGAGCTTCATGAAATGGGTTTCCATGGCCGAATCTGGGTTTGGCAGATGCCAGGAGAATGCAGGAGAATGCTACCTGCCTGAATGCATAGTGCATAGTGCAGGTTTAGTGGAGGAGGAATAATGGTCTGGGGCTGTTTTTCATGGTTCAGGCCACTTAGTTCTAGTGAAGGGAAATCTTAATGCTACAGCATACAATGACATTCTAGAAGATTCTGTGCTTCCAACTTTGTGACAACAGTTTGGGGAAGGCCCTTTCCTGTTTCAGCATGACAATGCAAGGTCCATACTTAAATTGTTTGTCGATCGGTGTGGAAGAACTTGACTGGCCTGCACAAAGCCCTGACCTCAACCCTATCGAACATCTTTGGAATGAATTGAAACGCAGACTGCCAGCCAGGCCTAATCGCCCAACATAAGTGCCCGACCTCACTAATGCTCTTGTGGCTGAATGGAAGCAAGTCCCCGCAGCAATGTTTCCAACATCTAGTGGAAAGCCTTCCCAGAAGAGTGGAGGCTGTTATAGCAGCAAAGGGGGGACCAACTTTATATTAATGCCCGTGATTTTGGAATGAGATGTTCGACGAGCAGGTGTCCACATACTTTTGGTGATGTAGTTTACCTCTATGGAGACACACACACACACACACACACTCCACATATTGCGTGGGGAGGTGAGTTTCTCTCCCTATCGAGCTGTGAGTATGTGTGTGTGTGTGTGTGTGTGTGTATGTGTGCGTGTGCGTGTGCGTGTGTCCTCTCCCTCAGCTCTCCCTCAGTGCCAGGTCTTGTCAGAGTAGGTTAGCTTGTCGTTAGCTGATTAGCCAGCCATGCCAGTCATGTCTTTGATGGCAGACCAGAGCTTGTAGTTACCTGCCTGGGTTGCCAGTTTTGAGCCTGCGTTGCCAGGTCCTGTTGTTTTAATAGTTAAAGCCTGGCCGTGTGTGTGTGTGTGTGTGTGTGTGTGTGTGTGTGTGTGTGTGTGTGTGTGTGTGTGTGTGTGTGTGTGTGTGTGTGTGTGTGTGTGTGTGTGTGTGTGTGTCTCCTCTCAGAACCCTCTTTACTCATCTCTCATCCTCCTGGTTGGCTTGGCTATGAGTGAGATTTTACAGAGCAAAGCATGCTGGGAGATTTGGCTTCTTGAGCGCTTTCCGGAGCGTTCCACTGCCCTTTCACATGATATATCCTGACGGTGTTCCAGAACATATCACTCGTCGACAGTAGGGATGGGCATTTTACATTTTCTTTACCGTTCGAGTACTCGAGGTCCAGACTGGAAAAAATAACGTGTGCATTTATCTATAAACCTATGCCAACAGTGTGCAACAATACTTCATTTATCATAATTATCAAAGATAACAAATCCTAATTGCTAAATTGATCCATATACTGTATTTTTTAAGATGAATTTATTGAAACCGTAATATCAACTGGTTATATTATATCATGGAACACAATCTGTAATATCAACTGGTTATATTATATAATGGAACACAATCTGTAATATCAACTGGTTATATTATATAATGGAACATAATCTGTAATATCAACTGGTTATATTATATAATGGAACACAATCTGTAATATCAACTGGTTATATTATATCATGGAACACAATCTGTATTATCAACTGGTTGTCACGATCGTCTGAAGAAGCGGACCAATACGCAGCGCGTGGAGTGAACATGATGACTTTATTTATTAAAGCAACCACGAAAAAACAACAAACAAATGACGAAGTGAAGTCCACAGTCGTAATGACTGAAACATGGAACAAAAACCCACAAACACACAGTGAAACCAAAACAGTTTAAATATGGCTCCCAATCAGAGATAACGAGCCGACAGCTGACACTCGTTACCTCCGATTGGGAGTCATATGACTAATCACCAAACATGAAATGAACAACTAGAAACCAACATAGAAATACACCCAAAAGAAAATGAACAACCCTGGCTCAATACTCAAAGTCCATGGAGCCAGAGTGTCACAGTACCCCCCCCTAAAGGTGCGAACTCCGGGCGCACCAACATACAGTCTAGGGGAGGGTCTGGGTGGGCGTCTGTCCATGGTGGCGGCTCTGGCACTGGTCGTGGTCCCCACCCCACCATAGTCACTACCCGCTTACGTAGCCTCCTCCAAATGACCACCCCCAACTAAACCCCACAGGATTAAGGGACAGCACTGGACTAAGAGGCATCACCGGACTCAGGGGCAGCACCGGACTAAGGGGCAGCACCGGGCTAAGGGGCAGCACCGGGCTAAGGGGCAGCACCGGACTAAGGGGCAGCACCGGACTGAATGGCGGATCCTGGCTGGCTGGCTCTGGCGGATCCTGGCTGGACGGCTCTGGCGGATCCTTGCTGGACGGCTCTGGCGGATCCTGGCTGGACGGCTCTGGCTGATCCTGTCTGGCGGAAGGCTCTAGCGGCTCCTGTCTGGCGGAAGGCTCTAGCGGCTCCGGTCTGGCGGACGGCTCTGAAGGCTCATGGCAGACGGGATCAGCCAGAGCCGTCCAGCCAGGATCCGCCAGAGCCGTCCAGCAAGGATCCGCCAGAGCCGTCCAGCCAGGATCCGCCAGAGCCAGCCAGCCAGGATCCGCCATTCAGTCCGGAGCTGCCCCTTAGTCCGGTACTGCCCCTTAGCCCGGTGCTGCTCCTTAGCCCGGTGCTGCCCCTTAGCCCGGTGCTGCCCCTTAGTCCGGTGCTGCCCCAGCCCGGTGCTGCCCCCTAGTCCGGTGCTGCCCCTTAGGCCGGTGCTGCCCCTTAGTCCGGTGCTGCCCCTTAGCCCGGTGCTGCCCCTAGTCCGGTGCTGCCCCTTAGCCCGGTGCTGCCCCTTAGCCCGGTGCTGCCCCTTAGTCCGGTGCTGCCCCTGAGTCTGGTGATGCCTCTTAGTCCAGTGCTGCCCCTTAATCCTGTGGGGTTTAGTTGGGGGGTGGTCATGTGGAGGAGGTTACACAAGCGGGTAGTGACTATGGTGGGGTGGGGACCACGACCAGTGCCTGAGCCGCCACCATAGACAGACGCCCACCCAGACCCTCCCCTAGACTGTATGCTGGTGCGCCCGGAGTTCGCACCTTTAGGGGGGGGTACTGTGACACTCTGGCTCTATGGACTTTTATTTTTGAGCCAGGGTTGTTCATTTCACTTGGGTGTATTTCTATGTTGGTTAGTCTAGGTTGTTTTTTCTATGTTTGGTTGATGACTCCCAATCGGAGGTAACGAGTGTCAGCTGTCGGCTCGTTATCTCTGATTGGGAGCCATATTTATACTGTGTGTTTTCACCTTGGGGTTGTGGGTTTTTGTTCCAGTGTTGTATGTTCTGTCGGTGTCACAGAGGACTTCACGTATCGTCATTTGTTGTTTTTTCGTGGTTGCTTTAATTAAATAAAGTCATCATGTTCACTCCACGCGCTGCGTATTGGTCCGCTTCTTCAGACGATCGTGACACTGGTTATATTATATAATGGAACACAATCTGTAATATCAACTGGTTAAATTATATAATGGAACACAATCTGTAATATCAACTGGTAATATTATATAATGGAACACAATCTGTAATATCAACTGGTTATATTATATCATGGAACACAATCTGTAATATCAACTGGTTATATTATATCATGGAACACAATCTGTAATATCAACTGGTTATATTATATCATGGAACACAATCTCTAATATCAACTGGTTATATTATATCATGGAACACAATCTGTAATATCAACTGATTATATTATATCATGGAACACAATCTGTAATATCAACTGTTTATATTATATCATGGAACACAATCTGTATTATCAACTGGTTATATTATATCATGGAACACAATCTGTAATATCAACTGGTTATATTATATCATGGAACACAATCTGTAATATCAACTGGTTATATTATATCATGGAACACAATTTGTAATATCAACTGGTTATATTATATCATGGAACACAATCTGTAATATCAACTGGTTATATTATATCATGGAACACAATCTGTAATATCAACTGGTTATATTATATCATGGAACACAATCTGTAATATCAACTGTTTATATTATATAATGGAACACAATCTGTAATATCAACTGGTTATATTATATCATGGAACACAATCTGTAATATCAACTGTTTATATTATATCATGGAACACAATCTGTTATATCAACTGGTTATATTATATCATGGAACACAATCTGTAATATTACATTTACATTTACATTTACGTCATTTAGCAGACGCTCTTATCCAGAGCGACTTACAAATTGGTGCATTCACCTTATGATAGCCAGTGGGACAACCACTTTACTAATTTTTTTTTGGGGGGGTGGGGTGGGGTAAGGTGGGGGTAGAAGGATTACTTGATCCTATCCCAGGTATTCCTTAAAGAGGTGGGGTTTTAAATGTCCCCGGAAGGTGGTGAGTGACTCCGCTGTCCTGGCGTCGTGAGGGAGCTTGTTCCACCATTGGGGTGCCAGAGCAGCGAACAGTTTTGACTGGGCTGAGCGGGAACTGTGCTTCCGCAGAGGTAGGGGAGCCAGCAGGCCAGAGGTGGATGAACGCAATGCCCTCGTTTGGGGGTAAGGACTGATCAGAGCCTGAAGGTACGGAGGTGCCGTTCCCCTCACAGCTCCGTGGGCAATCACCATGGTCTTGTAGCAGATGCGAGCTTCAACTGGAAGCCAGTGGAGTGTAATATCAACTGGTTATATTATATCATGGAACACAATCTGTAATATCAACTGGTTATATTATATAATGGAACACAATCTGTAATATCAACTGGTTATATTATATCATGGAACACAATCTGTAATGTCAACTGGTTATATTATATCATGGAACACAATCTGTAATATCAACTGGTTATATTATATCGTGGAACACAATCTGTAATATCAACTGGTTATATTATATCATGGAACACAATCTGTATTATCAACTGGTTATAATATATCATGGAAAACAATCTGTAATGTCAACTGGTTATATTATATCATGGAACACAATCTGTAATGTCAACTGGTTATATTATATCATGGAACACAATCTGTAATATCAACTGGTTATATTATATCATGGAACACAATCTGTAATATCAACTGTTTATATTATATCATGGAACACAATCTGTAATGTCAACTGTTTATATTATATAATGGAACACAATCTGTAATATCAACTGGTTATATTATATCATGGAACACAATCTGTAATATCAACTGGTTATATGATATCATGGAACACAATCTGTAATATCAACTGGTTATATTATATCATGGAACACAATCTGTAATATCAACTGTTTATATTATATCATGGAACACAATCTGTAATATCAACTGGTTATATTATATCATGGAACACAATCTGTAATATCAACTGTTTATATTATATCATGGAACACAATCTGTAATGTCAACTGTTTATATTATATAATGGAACACAATCTGTAATATCAACTGGTTATATTATATCATGGAACACAATCTGTAATATCAACTGGTTATATTATATCATGGAACACAATCTGTAATATCAACTGGTTATATTATATCATGGAACACAATCTGTAATATCAACTGGTTATATTATATCATGGAACACAATCTGTATTATCAACTGGTTATATTATATCATGGAACACAATCTGTAATATCAACTGTTTATATTATATCATGGAACACAATCTGTATTATCAACTGGTTATATTATATCATGGAACACAATCTGTAATATCAACTGTTTATATTATATCATGGAACACAATCTGTAATATCAACTGTTTATATTATATCATGGAACACAATCTGTAATGTCAACTGTTTATATTATATAATGGAACACAATCTGTAATATCAACTGGTTATATTATATCATGGAACACAATCTGTAATATCAACTGGTTATATTATATCATGGAACACAATCTGTATTATCAACTGGTTATATTATATCATGGAACACAATCTGTAATATCAACTGGTTATATTATATCATGGAACACAATCTGTAATATCAACTGGTTATATTATATCATGGAACACAATCTGTAATATCAACTGGCTATATTATATCATGGAACACAATCTGTATTATCAACTGGTTATATTATATCATGGAACACAATCTGTAATATCAACTGTTTATATTATATCATGGAACACAATCTGTATTATCAACTGTTTATATTATATCATGGAACACAATCTGTATTATCAACTGGTTATATTATATCATGGAACACAATCTGTAATATCAACTGTTTATATTATATAATGGAACACAATCTGTAATATCAACTGGTTATATTATATCATGGAACACAATCTGTAATATCAACTGTTTATATTATATCATGGAACACAATCTGTTATATTTTTATTTTTTTATTTTTTTTATCAACTGGTTATATTATATCATGGAACACAATCTGTAATATTACATTTACATTTACATTTACGTCATTTAGCAGACGCTCTTATCCAGAGCGACTTACAAATTGGTGCATTCACCTTATCATGGAACACAATCTGTAATATCAACTGTTTATATTATATCATGGAACACAATCTGTTATATTTTTATTTTTTTTATTTTTTATATCAACTGGTTATATTATATCATGGAACACAATCTGTAATATTACATTTACATTTACATTTACGTCATTTAGCAGACGCTCTTATCCAGAGCGACTTACAAATTGGTGCATTCACCTTATGATAGCCAGTGGGACAACCACTTTACTAATTTTTTTTTGGGGGGGGGGGGGGGGGGGGTAAGGTGGGGGTAGAAGGATTACTTGATCCTATCCCAGGTATTCCTTAAAGAGGTGGGGTTTTAAATGTCCCCGGAAGGTGGTGAGTGACTCCGCTGTCCTGGCGTCGTGAGGGAGCTTGTTCCACCATTGGGGTGCCAGAGCAGCGAACAGTTTTGACTGGGCTGAGCGGGAACTGTGCTTCCGCAGAGGTAGGGGAGCCAGCAGGCCAGAGGTGGATGAACGCAATGCCCTCGTTTGGGGGTAAGGACTGATCAGAGCCTGAAGGTACGGAGGTGCCGTTCCCCTCACAGCTCCGTAGGCAATCACCATGGTCTTGTAGCAGATGCGAGCTTCAACTGGAAGCCAGTGGAGTGTAATATCAACTGGTTATATTATATCATGGAACACAATCTGTAATATCAACTGGTTATATTATATAATGGAACACAATCTGTAATATCAACTGGTTATATTATATCATGGAACACAATCTGTAATGTCAACTGGTTATATTATATCATGGAACACAATCTGTAATATCAACTGGTTATATTATATCGTGGAACACAATCTGTAATATCAACTGGTTATATTATATCATGGAACACAATCTGTATTATCAACTGGTTATAATATATCATGGAAAACAATCTGTAATGTCAACTGGTTATATTATATCATGGAACACAATCTGTAGTGTCAACTGGTTATATTATATCATGGAACACAATCTGTAATATCAACTGGTTATATTATATCATGGAACACAATCTGTAATATCAACTGTTTATATTATATCATGGAACACAATCTGTAATGTCAACTGTTTATATTATATAATGGAACACAATCTGTAATATCAACTGGTTATATTATATCATGGAACACAATCTGTAATATCAACTGGTTATATGATATCATGGAACACAATCTGTAATATCAACTGGTTATATTATATCATGGAACACAATCTGTAATATCAACTGTTTATATTATATCATGGAACACAATCTGTAATATCAACTGGTTATATTATATCATGGAACACAATCTGTAATATCAACTGTTTATATTATATCATGGAACACAATCTGTAATGTCAACTGTTTATATTATATAATGGAACACAATCTGTAATATCAACTGGTTATATTATATCATGGAACACAATCTGTAATATCAACTGGTTATATTATATCATGGAACACAATCTGTAATATCAACTGGTTATATTATATCATGGAACACAATCTGTAATATCAACTGGTTATATTATATCATGGAACACAATCTGTATTATCAACTGGTTATATTATATCATGGAACACAATCTGTAATATCAACTGTTTATATTATATCATGGAACACAATCTGTATTATCAACTGGTTATATTATATCATGGAACACAATCTGTAATATCAACTGTTTATATTATATCATGGAACGCAATCTGTAATATCAACTGTTTATATTATATCATGGAACACAATCTGTAATGTCAACTGTTTATATTATATAATGGAACACAATCTGTAATATCAACTGGTTATATTATATCATGGAACACAATCTGTAATATCAACTGGTATATTATATAATGGAACACAATCTGTATTATCAACTGGTTATATTATATCATGGAACACAATCTGTAATATCAACTGGTTATATTATATCATGGAACACAATCTGTAATATCAACTGGTTATATTATATCATGGAACACAATCTGTAATATCAACTGGTTATATTATATCATGGAACACAATCTGTATTATCAACTGGTTATATTATATCATGGAACACAATCTGTAATATCAACTGTTTATATTATATCATGGAACACAATCTGTATTATCAACTGTTTATATTATATCATGGAACACAATCTGTATTATCAACTGGTTATATTATATCATGGAACACAATCTGTAATATCAACTGTTTATATTATATCATGGAACACAATCTGTATTATCAACTGTTTATATTATATCATGGAACACAATCTGTATTATCAACTGGTTATATTATATCATGGAACACAATCTGTAATATCAACTGTTTATATTATATCATGGAACACAATCTGTATTATCAACTGTTTATATTATATCATGGAACACAATCTGTAATGTCAACTGTTTATATTATATAATGGAACACAATCTGTAATATCACCTGGTTATATTATATCATGGAACACATTCTGTAATATCAACTGGTTATATTATATCATGGAACACAATCTGTAATATCAACTGTTTATATTATATCATGGAACACAATCTGTATTATCAACTGGTTATATTATATCATGGAACACAATCTGTAATATCAACTGGTTATATTATATCATGGAACACAATCTGTAATATCAACTGGTTATATTATATCATGGAACTCAATCTGTAATATCAACTGGTTATATTATATCATGGAACACAATCTGTAATATCAACTGGTTATATTATATCATGGAACACAATCTGTAATATCAACTGGTTATATTATATCATGGAACACAATCTGTAATATCAACTGGTTATATTATATCATGGAACACAATCTGTAATATCAACTGGTTATATTATATCATGGAACACAATCTTCAACAAGGCAGTAACCACAGCAATGGCGCTTGCTTGTAGAAGC